>NW_008651015.1:4355-57041 GCF_000695815.1 Acanthisitta chloris | reverse complement strand
TAAATTGAAGTTGCAGGTTGATGGCTCCTGCAGTGTTGTGGGAGTCACAGTGCATAATTGTCTTTTTCTGAAAGATAAGGTTTCAGCTAAGAAGCTGATAGTAGTGGCATCAGTACTGCTGTGATTTGTGAAGTTTATGCATCAGCTTGTCTAAATACACTTTGCAATATGATTTATTTACATTGTAGTAGGGGAGAATTTATTAGTTATTTAAAAAGTGTAAATATGTAGATATAAATTGTTAAAAGTGATAAAGCGATAAAAAGTGGTAGTGATTTACAGTGATGAAGTCAAGTTACTATTTCAACTCCTTGCTAGAAAAGTCTCTGAGTTTTAATGGTTTCTATGCAAGCTCTGAGAATATAAAAGTGGCAGAGTTAGGAAGAGAAGTTACTTCTTCAGACCTACCATTGAATTGTAGTCTTGTACTAAGAAATTATAGTCTTGCTGCATGTCAGAGCTGTCATGATATTTGTTCATGGAAACTACATTGGCTGAATTGCTACTGACTGAATCTAATGAGAATTTATACAGGGCAAGCCTTTGACTTCTAAAAGTTTCTCACTTAATCTTTGTGTGTAGCTCCACCAGGTGCAGTCCTCCAGAAGGACTGGAAAGGCAGGAGTAAGGGAGCAGGTAGGATATGAAATTTTTTCTTAAGAGTCATTTTTGACTGTGGAGGATTGATTATTGAAACTTCTGGAAGATTCAGACTTGACTTATTTGGGGCATACAGAAATAGTTTGTGATTTCCTTCTCTGTGTAAGCATCTCTATAAACTTAATCCAGTACTGAATATTTAAATTCTGCCATGAATAATGGCCATGGGCAAAACCTGACTGGGTTTATGATTTAACAGAGTATCTTTTATTTTTTTACTCTTTAGCTTCACATGGCAGTGGGTAGGTTCCTCATGTACTAAGCTCTTCAAAGATCAAGGAAACTTGCTTTGCTTTTTGGTGCCCTCTGCCGATGTCTGTCAGAACATTGAAAGCTTGGGCTTTCTTTTTGTCTTTAAGAGCACTAAAATGCTAACAGCAGCAATTTAAAAACAATGGGAAGGGAGAAGAGGGAAAGGAAGTCTTTCTACACCTTAGGAATTTTGCTGTTTGCATTCTAACCAGTTTGTCTGGATCGAACTGGAAGTGTACCTCACATGGTAGAAAAGTGAGCTACATATACCTGAGTCACCTTGTCTCCTGTTGGCATTGCAGCAGTAAGACTGACACCTTTGCTCTTCCCCTCTCAGAAAAATAGATACATTCTCTCTTTAATGTTCACTAATTCTCAGTGAGTACATCTCAGATTTTATGTCCCAGAACTTCTTAACTCTTTGTTCAGTTGCAGTTACTTTTCTTTTTTTATGTTTCCCACTATGACCTCAGATACTACAAAAAAAGTACAGTGCATTTTCCTTTTTGTGTAAGTCTTCTGCATCTTACTAGTGTTGCAGTTTTGTTCCTGTCTCAAAATCTGTAATCACCACTGTCCCAGACAAACTCGGCGCTTGCGTGAAGTCAGCCACATCCTCTCTGCGCAGCCTTTTATCTTAGCCTTATGGTCTGTCTCTGCCAGTTTTGTTCATTTCTGACAGAAGTGGCCAAATTATTTTTTTATCACATTGCAAGAAGTAAATTGTGTGAACAGGGGTGACAACATTCCTGGTGCAGCTTATGGTGCTGCTGAGCAGATGCTCTGTCTGGCAGTCTTCATGAGAGCTTTAGATGGCCTTCTCTCCAGATGAAAATTTAGGACTTCTCTTCATTTTTCAGGTGATTTCTTTAGGTGATCTGTGTTGGGACTGTTCTTTAAAAAAGCTGTGATGTGATGAGTATTTTTGATGACATGCCTTTGCAAAATATGATTCTAGAAAATCAGTCTCATGCAATGACACTGAAAGCTGTTTTGTTGGTAATTACAGAGGGAAGGCACTTCTGTTCTTGGGTAAGCTTTGGAATTGGATATAAAGGAAGAGGGGAAAATGAAGAGAACAGACATGAAAGATGAGGAACAGGTATTCATTTTAAACAGTATTATGGAAGGAACTTGTGAAATGAGTGAAAAGTCCCAAGTGGATGAGTGTGGATTTGAGAAAAACGTTCAGATGTGAACACAAAGGACCTGGTAAGACCCATATGCACTTGGTCCTTTGTATGTGAAGCTCTACTGAACATAGGTTAGAGATTATATGTGAAGCTTTCTTCCTCTTTATTATCAGTTTCCTTACAGTATCAGAGAGCAGTCAGAGCACTCTTCCTCAAATTCAAATATAGAGACCTAGAATAGTGTTTGTATTCTCTGCCTCTGCTTTCAGTATGTGAGTGTTCATATGCATCTAGTGAAATGTGACTTAACAGTTCATAGCTGTGATGGTGACTTTGTTCAGCATTGGACAGAGCTGGAGACTTTTTGTAAAAAGTACACCTCACCAAATTTCTCACATGCTTGAAGTTCTTAATGCTTTTTTTTCCTCCTTAGTAGAAGTGTGGGATGAGGTTTAAGAAGTGAGTCAGCAAACAGTTCTTAATATTTGAGTGTGTTCAGGAAAGCAAAGCTTTTTTTTTTTCCCCCTTCACATATCATTTGATGCTTGTCACGTGGTTTGGTTTTCATTAACAAAACTTCCCTTGACTTTGCAGGAGAATTATCTTGTTTTCTAAAGTAAATTAAAAGATCTACACAAGTATAAGCTGTTTCTTGAAGCTGATGACCTGCAGTGTTTTCTCATGTTCCTCTTTTAGGTTAACTGAGCAGAAAATACCAATTTGTTCTTGGTTTTGTTGTCTTTAATAATTTAGCACTTAGTTCTCTACCCATTGTGTCCTAGATGACAGCCTCCCAGTATGTGTATTTTGTAGGGGTAGAGGAACCAGCTGCTGTTACAGCAGTTAATATGTTTACAGGGCCTGTGGTGAGTCTGACACATGTGAAAATGAAGTTCTGCAGGCTACTGAAGGCAAAAGATGCGTCCACATCCCAGCTCTAGAGAAAAACAATTCTTTTTCCCTCAAAGTTTTTTAGAACAACTTTTTTTAATTTATCAAAGCTGTTAGTAAAATGTAAACGGCCCAAGCAGGGTTAAAACAAGTACTCTCTAATATGTAATATGTAGCACAGATCTAAATACCATGAGCTTTCTAAAGAATAATAGAATCATTTAGGTTGACAAAGACCCATAAGATAATGAAGTCCAACCATTAGCCAAGTACTGTCGCATCTAGTGCTAAATGACATCCCTAAGCACCATGTCTATAGGTCTTCTAATTACCTGTAGAGATGGTGACCCAACTGTTTTCCTGGGCAGCTGGTTCCAATGCTTTGCAATTCTTTTGTTGAAGAGAATTTTCCTGATACCTGGTCTAAACCATCCCTGCTGTAAATTGAGGCCATTTCTTGTTCTGTCACCTGTTGCCTGGAAAAAAAGACCCACCCTCATCTCACTGCAATTTCAGGTGTTGGTAGAAAGTGGTAAGCTCTCCCCAGAGCCTGCTATTATGCTTGTAGTCCTTCTGCTAGGAACGGATCTTGAATATTGTCTTACCTTTGTGCCCTTTGTAGAAATTAGTTACCACAGTGTGAGTAACACTTATATTGGTGCAAATGTCTGGATACTCTTCTAACACTTCTTCAATAAATGTGGTCTGTGTAACATTCATTTACCTGAATAGGAAGTTTCAGTCGTCAGTGCTCAAATGCTAGCTCGTCCATGTATGTATGTTATACTTCATATGTGTGTGCATACTTGGGTGCATCTATATATATATATATATATGTAGTTTAATGTAGGGGAAAAGTGGAAAGAGACTGGGGCTGGTTTAATAATTGTCCTAATTACTCTCTGATACACCTCCACTCTTAGTTTCACATGCCTAAGTAGTAGTGAATACATACTGTATTCATACTGTACATAGAGAAGCATTTGTTGTAAAGCAACTTTGAGCCAGACTTCTCTTCAGACTCCTTGTCTCATCAGCTAAAAGAGCAGAATTATTTTTTAAATTGAAAACTTGATGTTTTTGAAATGTGGCTGTACCTGAACACTTTGTCTTGATTTTGCTGCTTTACCTTGCCCTGACATAATTTTAAGTTTAGAAGTTTCAATACATTTTAGGATACTTAAAGTAATTTCTTTGCAGTAATGAACATATTTTAATGGTACACAGGTAAAGTTTAATGTGTTTCAGCCTTGCATATAGGAAGATTAGCCCTCTACCTATACATTTGTAATTTTAATTAAAATCTTATGTTTACATATAAAATAGGAGATCAGGTCTCTGGAGGCCCAGAGGTTGCTTTTGTCACCATCTCCTAAAATGACACTTTCTGTATTGTGTAAGTGGTGTTCATGTCAGAACATGAACACTTTGCCTCAGATATTGGTAGGCAATTTGGAGATGAACTGGTAGGAAATGATCAATGGAAAACAGTAAAAAAATAAATCTTACTGGATAATGGTACTATTTGTTGCAGAACTTTTTAACTTTCCAGTTTTAACAGAACTTGAAATGCTTACTGTGGCAGTGCATATTAACTGCAGGAAACATCTGCAGAAACAGCACAAATTGTTTTCCATTTATTAGCCCACACACAATTAACAAAGTTGAGTTAAAAATTAAGACCATAAATTTGAATTTTAAGGTAAAATTAGTATTTTTTTCAACAACTTTCTTGAGAAAGGGAGGTATAGCTGAGTTTTTTCCTGTATTAAAGTTTGGCTGGTGTTTTGGTTTGAGAGCTCAGGACCCCTATTCAGAAAAAACACTGGGATACAAAAATAAATACTTGCTAATGTCTGTTTAGCAGTATTTAAATTGCTTGACTCATTGCTCTGACAAATGATTGCAAAACCTTTTCATATTTCTTGTTTGCATGCAGCAAGTACTGCAAGCAGTAGCAAATACTAGTAAAATTAAATTTGAATAACTTTGAGATGGCTGTGTGCTGCCTTGATTCTTAAACCTGCTTCAGGGTTAGAAGAGGAGGTGCTTCCATTGTGATATGGGTTGCACTGTTCTTTTCGTATGAGCAGTAGAGCTTGAAAGTAAGAGAAGTGTATTCCTACTAAATATATTTTCCTTCCTCTATTGAGTGTTGCAGTGTGAAATACAATACTAAAATTTTTAGGTTTTTCTGATGTTCTTGTGAGTTTTAAATGTACATGCAGCAAAGTAATATTTTAGCATTTGGGATGAGAAATTTACATTTAATAATCAAATTCTGAGGACTGTTTCAAATATTTACTGTGTCAAACTTAAGCAGTTTAGATTTGCTGTCTCGTAATTTTATTTTTTGTATACCCTAAACACCCAGTTAAATGAGAAATGCATTTCAGAGAAGGAAGTAATACGGAGAACACTGGAAATAGATGTCAATCTGATGTAGAATAAATAATATATTAAATATTTGGGTTATTAATGTGTTTCAGTCATAAGTAAAATGAAGAGATTCCTTTGATGGAATCCATTTTGTGCTATTGATATGCAATTTGCTATTGCATCCTGCAGATCTTTTGAGAAACACATCACATGGCAGATCCACTGTCAGTTCTGGTTCCTGAAGAACAAATTGGCCTTTGTGCTCACTATCAGTAAATAATGAATTAATCCTGTTAACCATGAGTGAATTATGGATGGCCCAGAAAGGTTACCAATCAGTGTCCTTGGTACGGTTGTTAGGTGCAGTAACAGTCTAATTGATACGTACCATCATAGCTTTGAAAGACAGAAAAATGAGATGGACTTGCATCATTTTTTTGCCATGTTGGGATTGTTGCTCTTGTTTATGTTCTTTAACTAAACACCATGTAAAGTTGTGCTGTTCCATTATCAGAAGGGCTCCTTAATTAATATAAATTACTAAGGAACCTCATACATGTAAAGCTGCCACTGCAGATTTTTGTACTAGGAACCTGACATGCTTCTTGTATGTTGGCTTACATTTTCAGATGGAATTACCTTTTTCTTCTCACCACATGGTCATATTGCAAAAGCAAGTTGAAGGAAAGTGTTTCTTGATCTCTGTAGAATTTACATCCCAATTACTAGTTAGAGATTGATTTTTCTTAATTGGCAGCGCAAGAATTAAGAAAAAAAGGCTCCAAAGTGCAGAGGGAATACTACTCCATTTCGAATACTCGGATGTATCTGGTGTTCAGTGGGGAAGGGCAGATACTCACAGGTATACTTTGTGTCTCAGGGGTACTTCTTGAAGCCCTACTCCGAACTATTACTTGTTTTGCACGTTGCTTCTTTCATGGGAAAACCTTCAAAAAGCCTAGTGTCTAGCACTGAGTGGAAATCAATTGCAGAATCATAGAATAGCTTAAGTTGGAAGGGATTTGTTGAGGTCATCTGGTCCAACTCCCCTGCTGAAACAGGGCTAGCTAGAGTCAGGTGCCCAGGACCATAGCTTTTGAGATTTCCGAAGAGGTAGACTCCACAGACTCTCTAGGAGGCCTGTGCCAGTGCTCAGTCATCCTCCAGACTAAAGTGTTACCTAAAGTTCGGATGGAGCCTCCTGTGTCTCACTGATGAGATTCCCCCCTGAGCCTCCTCTTTTTCAGGCTAAACAGTCCCAGGCTGTCTCAGCCTTTCCTTACATGAGAAGCTCTAGGTGCTTAATGACTTTTGTGAGCCTTTATTGGACTCTATCCAGTATGTTCATCTTTCTCTTGTGCTGGGGAGCCCAGAACGGGACACAGTACTCCAGGTGCTCTCTTAGGACTTTTGCACCTACCCCAAGAGGTGGCTCATGTTGGCCTTTCTTTCAGTTACCTGCTTTGTTTGAGATATTTTGCAGATTTTGGAAGGTCTGTATTTCTTTTACTATTTTTCATTAGATGAAATTCAGATTGACTTAGTGCTCCTTCATCAGGCAATTGTCTAGTATGTGCCCAGCCAGCCATGTTTCCAGCTTGTCTCTTAGTCACAACTCTGAAATCAAAGCTTGGCTAGAAAGAAATGGCTCTGAAGATTAATGGTAGTGATGTTTTTCAGTAAAATTTGAATGGTACTTAAAACATGAAGCATTGTTTAAAGCAGTTTCCTTGAATGTTCACATTCTAGGGTTTGTATTTAGTACCTGGAGGATGCAGGGTGCGGACATCAATGTTAGAATTTTTATTTACTCATCGGGTGCCTATTTACTTGCACTTTACCACTCTGTTGTACCACAGTTGGTAACATTGTCAACAGCCATATTGCCACTCCAACGTACTGCAGCCCTTACCAGAGAAGTCATTGTGTCTGTTCCAGATGCTCTTTCTTATTCATGAGAACAGGTATCATGATGATGTGAATAGTGGTGAATTGAAGCAAAGGTTCTGAATCCTGCTTAAGACTGCAGAAATCGAACAAGCAGTGTTTTATGCTCTAGTTGTACTGGCACATGGTTGGCAGGATATATCACTACATTGGCCAGTGTATCTAAGCCAGCAAAATTATTTGGGCAAATCCAGTTACACTAGCAAAAGATTGTTATTTCTCGATGTGTGTTTTGCCAGCTAAAGTTCCTATAAAGAGCTTTTGCCAGTAAAAGATGCGTGTCATTGCAGTATGATTCTCTGGGCAAATCTTTATGCATAGACGAGTCCTTTGTCATGCAGCCTTAAGTCCAGTTGGATAATCTTTGTTTATTTTGTCTTGGAAGAAGCACAGCAATTAGGCTTGGAAGTAGTCCATTTTCTTGTAAAATCTCTTACTTTTTTGCCACTTGTGGCACATGGCTTGTAATCTGCTGCACACAGTTGCTTCTTTTTAGCAGCACCTTTCTAGATTTATTTAAAGCTAGAATTTTAAGAGTGTACTTAAAGGAAATGTCAAGACTTATGTACCCCAAGAGCTTTTCATCTGTCACCTTAGAAGTTACTACACTCTGACGTGTCCCATCCTGTTACTTTTTTCCCCCTACTGTTACACAAAATGTAGGTGCAGATCCCTCAGGATAAGGCAGGACACTGATGAAGTGACAGCTTTGGCTTTCAGGAAGGCTGAGCATTACCACAGTGAGTGAGAGCCTTGGGACACCAGTGCTAATCAAATGGGAACCTGATTGGGAGTGAAGCTCAAGGGGTTGGATGATAAAATTTGGGCTGATTAACATCTTATGCAGATGCAAAGTCCTGGTTTGCTTACTAGGGAACTGGCTGATGTAGTCTGGCTGATGTAGTGCAGGTGCTGCTGTCTGGATTCAGAAATCTGCAGCTGATCTCTGTTGTATGAGACTGTGAAAGTAGGTGCAGGTGTGGAGGTGTGAACTGTCTTGGTTTATAGAGACTGCAAGATAAAACATGCTTTGGACTTTACGTATGTGGATGGGGGAGACAAAAGCTATCCTGATTTACTATAAATTCTTCTCATCTCCTACACCAACCTTTCCATTTTTGTTAAATGTTCTTGTTTAGGGCAAGGGATGAGGAGCTGTTGCGTTTTGCTGTGTTCTTTTTAGGTTTTCCTGTTTTCAGAGGTAACCTTCATCTCACTCTTCCTGGACTGTATCTAAGGGTGTCCTTATAATTTTTCTGTGTATTGTTAGTGGAAGAGTTATGTTGTCTCTGTAAGCTAATGTGAAACAGGAGAGTATCAGCTTGTATAAGGGTGTTTGATCAAGGAGTTTTTCAATGCCTCAAGAAGGGAATAAGAAAGAGGGATAAAGAGGGAGCAGTAAGACACAAATCTGTCAAACAAAAAATTATAAGTGAGACAGTTAAAAGAACCAAATCTGATCAGTCACAAATCAATAAGGGTATGTGGAGTGTGGGAGTATTTATTTCAGTGAGATTATTTGAGCAAAGACCTCATCAAGTGGTGTTATAATGGAAAGAGGGAAGCTATAAACAAAATATAGAGAGACAGAAACCTGCCAAGTGACTTTAAGGGACAAGGGTGTAGGTTTAGTGGCCTGACATACACTGCTTCTTTTACTAGGAGCAATCTGATGACTTTGTCCTTATATCGTTTCCTTTAAATATGAAGTAATCTATATTCCTGTTTATCATGCTCTTTTTGGTAGATGTGTATTTAAAGTAAGGTAGTGCTTTTACCTTGTTAGTTAAAAGCTAGATACAATGTTCTTGATAGCTGTTGATCTATTCTTGTTGCTTGTTGGATGTGAGAAGAATGCATAGCATAATGACTGTAAAAAGCATCAAGTAGTCCCAAAGAGTGTGTTGAATATTGGCAAAAAGCAGCTAGACTGATTTGGGGATTTGGAGTGCTAGTGTAATTGACAAAAGTATCATATTCCACAAGTAGGCTATTAAACTTAATGACCAGTAATAATGTAGACTGAAAAAACATACTGTCAGTGTCTAGTTACTCCCCATGCTTGTTGAAAATGATATGAAAACATATCTTAAATTATACAAGATGTCTGTCTTTAGGTCCTTGTACTTTGCCATGTGCTAGTGTTACCTTGCTGCAATCATCACATGAGAACTGGTTTCTTAATAAAAACTAAGATAAGACACCAAGTCTTCAAGTTTGGGTTTGTGTTGGGTGTTTTATGACATCTGTTTGCGAATTAGTTTGGTGTAGCTTTAGTTTACTTTTTCAGTACAAAAGACAAATTACATGTTAAATCTTGCTGTACTTGTAGTTCCAAAAATGATTTTATCTTTATTTTCTAATGGGAAGCAATTTTGACTAAAGATATTGTTGCTTACTGCAGAGGGCAATTAGCATTTATTATGAAGTTTGAAATACCTGCATGGATTAGTAATTTGGAGTGATGATGAAGGCTAACTACCTAGCAGTTTGCATCTTCACTGTCTTTGAAGTGGTGCAGTCCATGTACAAAAGGAAAATAATCATCAAAGAACTGGTTTTTTCCAAAGTAGATTGTTTTCTACAGGGCAGGGTATATTAGTGTTAATGCTTGGGAAAGGTGCCAGATGTAAATTAAGGCAGTAGCAGTGGGAGATCCCCAGCCAAAGACATGTATAGAATGTATCGGGATAGTAGTGGTCATAATATTATTTCAGGGTTTTGTTTTTTGCCAGTGTCACTTAATCCAGTTTTCCTTCCTTCGTCGTTTTCTTTTGCACTCTCCAGATCCCAGCATACCTAATTTACCAGAATTTTTATTACTTGTGTTTCTCTTTGAGTAGACTTAGTCATCATAGTGTAAAAAATTCTCCCATTCAGAAAGTGCCGATTTGGGCCATAAATCATCATTGCTCTGACTCTTGTAGCATAGTTCCTTATTATTTGTTCTTTGGCAACGTGCTCCAAAAATCTAACAAAATAGGTATTTCCACAGAAGCTTTGCCCTCAAGGTACTTGTTTGGTATCTCTTCCAGCTTGTGGGTGGGGTTTTTTGTGTTGAGCTTTTGAGGGCAGGCAGCTCTCTGGAAGAGTCACCCTTTACCTGGGCATCTACTTTCATGAACCTTCAGGTGCATACCTGTCTTTTGACCTCTCTTTCTGTAAAATAATTGAAGTGCAGTTGGTTAAGGAGTTCAGGAGGCTGAGCAACAACAGATGGTTAGGTTGGTTCCGTAAGGAAACTGATTACTTTAGGTAAGATATAGTGGGGGAAACTGCGATTTGTGTTAGAGTATTTGAAAGCAAGAGGCTGAAAAGCTCTAAAATTTGGTAAAATTGGCCACAAGTCAAAACAGAGGAAAAATGCCTTTTTCCTCTTAGATACCTGGACAAAATGTTTACTTCTTAAAAAGTGTTTGCACTGGAAAGAACACTGGAGTGCAAACTGTATGTCAATGGAAACCTACCAAGAAGCAACTTAGTAGGATTTAGAAAATGATAGGCCCCTGTAAAGACAAGAACTAGAAGAGATCAATAGTCCAGTCTGCAACTATATCTGAAATAAGACTTCTGGCAATCTATGGATTGCCAGACTCTGATGGGGGTCAGTTCAAGAACATGGAGCCATGCAGACAAGTTCATTTTTCTCTGCATCAGCTATCTGCAGTTAAATGCAGAGGTATTTGAAATGGTGCTGTCATGTACAGAAGTGGAAGTGGTGCTGTGAGTGGACGTGCTGGAGAGCACACTACAATTTGGCTTGCACCAGGAGTTCTGTCAGAAGTCTGTCGTGTTTGGACTTGAGAATGGTTGCAGCATGGTAGTTCATGTCGTTTTAGTTTTTGTGTGTTCAGTTGGTGAGTTCTGAAGTGTGACATGTGTTTTTCTATATTTTTGGTTGTTAACAGCGTGATGTGTTAGTTTTAACAGAACAGTGGGGTGAAGGGGAGGGGTGTTTATTGCATTTGCTGTTGGCTCATAGGCGTCAGCAGGAGCTCTGGGGAAGAATGACAACCCCATCTAATAATTCAGTAGCATGGACACACAGTGAAAAGTAAAGGTAGTTGTGTTTGGAACCAGCCAGGAGAACATCACGTGGTGATGAACAGCCTTCATGTTGCTAGCACTGAAAACTTCAAGCACTGTGTATCCCTGTGAACTTTTAATGAAATACACAGATTTAACCAGAGATGGTTGATTAGATTTTTTTGGGTTACGTGTATGATCATTATTACACATTTTGTAGTACTAGGGGGATGAAGCATCTCTGTGCTGAGCTAGCAGAACTAAAATAGGTTACAGTATGGAGCAAATGTCTGACTAGCTATGTAAGTACAGACCTGACAGGAAAGGGATGCAGTGCAGAGCACACACTCTCTGTGGCATCTGCTTACAGGGAAGGCTGTGCTTGTACATCTTTTCATGCTTCTGTAGCCTGTTTTGGTTTTGCATGGATGTTAGCATTTTTATATGTATTTCTGCTAAAGTATAATTTAGTAGTAAATCTTTCAGGGTTTAGGGGAGCCATCAAAAATCTGTGTTTATAAGGACAGTAAATAGGCAACTACTTGCAGGTGCTTAATTTCATAGTGTTCTGGTGCAGTCTTCAGCAAGTCCCTCCTAATGCTAGCTACAAAGCAATACTCAAATGTAGATTGTAATTCACTCATCTGGAGGTGGTTTTTTTTGTTCTGGTTTTCTTTGCCTTGGCGCAGAGCGAAGACAGTCCTAGTCCCAAGCGACAGCGCCTTTCCCATTCGGTCTTTGACTATACAGCAGGATCACCAGCCCCATCTCCACCAATGCGACCATGGGAGATGACTTCAAATAGGCAACCTCCTTTGGCTCGGTCCAACCAAAACCACTTCTCAGGGGAACAATGCAGCACACCTGCACGAAACAGGAGAAGGTAAGCAACCTGTGTAGATTGGGAAACACGTTCTTGTTCTTTTTGATTTTAGCTCAAGGAAGGTGTTCTCCAGGCACTGACTAGATTACACATGGTAAACATGTAAACATTTCCTTTGAGCTGTACGCTATTGTAGTTGTGACTGCAAAGTTACTGGAAGAAATTCAGGTTTGTGCCTCATTTTGTAATGTGTTGAATAGTCAGCTCAAGGAAAGGAGTGCTCAAAATATGTTTAGTTATGAGCCTGATTCTCTATCACTCTCCATTGAAGCGATGAACATGTAGAAAAATGTGAGGAAACAACCTTTCTCCTCGGAGTGCTTTTAAAGGTGTTAACAGTTACTGATGTAGTACCATAATTTTCATTGGAGTGGAATTTTTGTACTTAAAACCAACCTAGTTAAAGATGAGGGGTAATAGCTGGGGAGATGAGGTTAGCATAATGTCAAATGTTTGTGGAGGTGGGTAATTAACATGTAATAGGAGTTGGATTTTCTTGTTGGTTTTAGCTTTGTGGCTCATTAATTTTTCAAAGCAGAGATTTTGGAAGAAGCTGTAATGGTTATGGAAGAGTAGATTGGGATGGCCAGGTTGGAGTGGTGCCTGGGTGGATCATCATCTGGGAAAGCATAAAAACACAGATTTCTTTACTATCCTAATTAAACAAATTACCCAAATCAGAAGCTTTCACTGCCTTACATTCTGCCTGGAAAATAGTGAGTCACCTTATGCAAGTTAAAACACACTGACCCTCTGTTTGCTTCTAAGAAATAGTCTTGTTTTATACAAAAAAAAATCATGTGCTTTTTCACTAACATAAAATAATAGGTTTATTATGTATTTAACTAGTTTTCTTCCAATTCCACGAATCGAATTTGTAAACCATGATCAACCAGGGATAGTTTTTAAGCAAGAAATTTTAAACTATGACAGTTTTATATCTTTGCTTCAAGTCCATGAATTTGAAGCTTTCCGTCAGTTGCATGCAAAATACACAGCTCTGGATGCAGCTTGTCAGACTTAATAAAGAGGTTGAGTTTGAACTTTGAGGGTTGTTGTGAAGACAGTATTAGACCCTTGTATACTATGTGGTGCAGGGATGCTTTCCAGGGCCATTAGGTCCACAGTTTTTTCCTGAGAATGTTTTGAACCGAGATGGCTGGAATATGCTGCATTTGGCCATTTTTTTATTGGTGTCCAGCCAGCTTACACAGCTTTCTTTGCAGTGTTCATTAAAATCTCCTGCAGAGTTAACAAGGGTGTTTAATAAGCTGAATGCCAGATAGCAGAACTTAGACAGTTCAGATATACTGAGGGATGAAGGAGAAGAATGGAATGAGTAAAAGGTGAATGTGCATGGGACTAGTGTCTGACATTCAGATGCAGTCAGGTGTTATCAAGGTAGTGACTTGTGGCTTTTGCAAGTAAGCCATGCCGCAAACAGGGAGACACCTCATTGCAAAGCCATCTTCAATCTGACAGGAGCTATTAGGCTCGCTGCAGCATTGTGGGCATTAGTCTTTCTGGGGTTAGCTTGCCTGCTCTTGGGTAGTAACACCAGCTTTTGCTCTGATCAGAAACGTTTGAACGTGTTAGTACTTTGTTTCCCTGCACTTGCGTCAGGGCATTTTTAGCTTGGGTGCGCTGTTGCATTTCAGTTAGCTCTAGGTCAGTTCCAGAATAGCATTGCACTCAATTTCATTTCCCAGAGCAGTTTGTTAAGCAGAACAACACATACATGTTTCCTGTCTGACAGCCTTTTTGAGACTTTGAATGTTCTGGACTCATACCAGAACCAATAATAACTCTCATAGATTGATAAAGCTTGATTCCTTAACATCATTGTAAGTGCATCTGTTATTAATGATTTAAGTGAGGTTTTGAATTGAATTTCCGGTTTTCCTTGCTTTGTGTTCTCTCTGTCCATCACGGAGGGGGCTCAGTTAATGAAATTTTCATATTCAGATAAGATGAAAGGTGCACTCCAGTTGTGAGTGATCATTCAGCTCAAGGAAACAGGCTGGGATGCGTGCAGGCAAAACCTCTGAAGGGTGTGTAGTGTGGACATCACTCTGACCCAGCATCATCAGCATTAACACTTTTGTCTTATCAGTTTACTCCTCTTGGTCAGGACAGTCTTACGTTGGTTATTTTATTACCTGGATTTTTTTTTATTTCCGGGGTTACTATTTAGGCCTTACCTCTTGGTATCAGTGATTTTTTTGTAGTGTGCCTAGCACAACAGGTGGCCTAATTTTTTGGATTTTTTCTGATTCATTGTAAGCAAATAAATACTGCATTTATAAAGATAGTGTTCTGGTGTGAATTTTCAGAAGGTTTTTGTCTAGCTACTTATATATAGTACAGATAAACTCTGGATATAAAAGTGTGATGAAACACTTTATGAAACAGAAGGACATTCCAATTTATCTTTATCAAGCCATTGTGAAATGGGGGGATCTGTACCATTGCTGTGTCTTACCTTTCCTCTGTGTTTCCTTTCCTCCTTGTCTTGAATTAATTCTGAACTAACAGGATTCAAGAGTGTGCTACTGCAAAGAAATAACCCTTGTTAGGAATACTAAGATCTGCAAATACCAACTGCAGTTACGGGTATCTTTTGATGATTGTTCTTACCTGAGGGCAGGAATTCCTGCAATTTTTTCACCAGTTCCATCGTGTCTCTTTGTTTTAGCCTGGTATTTACCATGCTTATACTGTGCATGTAGAAATGGAGGGGGTTTTGTGGGTATTTTTTTAAAACTTTAAGGTCATTATTGATGTTTCGTAGTAGTTTAGACCCATATCTTGACAACTCTTCTGAAGTAATTTCCAGTAATTCAGGAAGTGAATAAAGCTGTGTATCCAGGTATCCTGCATTTTGCTGGATGAAAGTATAGTTTCTTTATAATTACGCATAGGAAAAAAATCCAGTGTTGCTTTTTACCAGAGAATATTTCATTCATTTGAAAAGACGCTCCAAAAGTTTTGCCAGCCTTGTTTGGCTGTGCTTCCTCATAATCCTGGGTTCATAGAAAAGTAAAGCCACACCTTTTCACAAAGGCAGAGGTAGTGCTAGACTTTTGAGAAGCTGCCTGTCTAAGAGGCTGCTTTGTTTAAGCACTGGTGGCAAATAGAACATTGCTCTTCCAAAGTTCTGGAGCTGTCTTTTGTGACTTTCCTCCATTCCTGCAGCTTTTCCAAAGAGAAGTCCTCTCATAGACATTTTTATGTTGAAGTATTCAGAACATTTCTGTTTCATAGCAGGAAATAGCAAATTTAAACCAACCTTAGTACTCCACACAACAGAACATCTTTTGCATTAGTAGTCCTGTGGTTCTAAATTACATTTGGCAGTTTTATCTAACAAGAGTGGAGCAGTTGTGTGATATTAGGAATATAGCGATGGAAAGTGCATCTAAAACTTTGGGAAAGAAAACTGGAATTAAGACTAATATTAGTACAACTGTAAATTCTCAGTGCTTAGGAGAAACCACAGCTCTATGTTCTGATGTGGTAGTTTGTATCCATAAAGGCAGCTGTGCATTTTTTTTTCTTTGGGGTTTTTTCTTCAAGAATGCTGTTTCAATCTAGTGTTATGCTTTCTGTCTGATGTCATGAATTAGCATTGATATCAGTTCTAAGAAAAGCAATAATGGCATAAAATCACTGAAAAGATAGTGTCCTGGGACATTGTGTCATATCCTCACAGTAGTGTCTGGATATGCTGCTTCATGCAGCACAGAAGTTGGACTCAACCTGAGAAATATCTGGGATTTTCCAACAGGTTTGAGGTTGATTTGATATTTTTTTATTCTGTAATAACAACGGAAATAGTGAAAGTGAGGTATCTTAGGTTTTCGTCCATGCACTGTTGGAGAGGACATGTTGTAATGGCCACAAATCATTTTTGTCTCTTCTGTGCAGTTTGGTTCCTTCAGCCTGTTTCATAAATGTGAAATCATTTCACCCTATGTAGCTTTAATTTTCTGTTGTTTCTGGGACCTGTAACTTGTGTTGTGTAGGTTGGAAGGCATGTATTGAAGTATTGCTGGGCTGTTTCATTCTTTTCAGTTCTTTTCCCTTCCAAATAAATACTAAGTGACTTGTTGAGTACTTCTAACAGTGAGATTATTACTTGTGTACGCATCATGTTCTGAGTGATGAACCTGGGCCACTGGTCTCTGATGTACAGAAGTCTCTGCTCAAAGTAGTAGCAGCTCTGCTCAGAACATACACACAGTTATATAAGAACACACAATCAAATCCTACACCTGTGTATCAGTTGCTCAGAAGTGGATGTTCTGGTCTCAATCAATCTGCACAACTTTTCCACTTGGGGGGTAAAGAAGCACCACAATCACAGTTTTCTGTGATCTTCTGTAGAGAATTCTATAAGGCATTCAGTTGTGCAGTGAACATATGAGAGCTGAAAAAATCATTTGTTTCTTCAGAGGAGTCTTCTGCTTTGTCTTCCATCACTAGACAGTCAGCCATTTTGTGGCATGGTTGAGGCAAAGACCCTGAGGATATCTCTGATCAATCAGTGAAGGATTTTTACTTACATAGAATAAATTAATGGAAATCTCAATAAGTTTACTATCTTTACTTTTTGGCACTTTTATGGCAATCCAAGTGCCATTTTTAACAGGTTAATATTTACATAAGAATTCTTCTCTTGGTTTCCTTAACAGCATTAGGTTATGCTCTATTAAGCATTTTCATACTGAAAAAAGTGTCATCTGTAAGGCTTTTAGCAGTTCTGTCAGTAAGAAGTTTTATTCCAGTCTAATAAACCCGTTCTAGTAACATTTTCCTGTGTAAAAAAAAAAAATATCTTTATTTGATTCTCTCGTGGTTTTAGTTATTAAGGAGGATTTGTCAGTTATATAATCTCTAATTTTTTTAATGCATTTCCAGCCCTCCTGTTCGACGTCAGAGAACACGGAGAGATTGTTTGTCTAGACATAATTCTGTTAGCCAGGATGAAAACTATCACCATCTCTCCTATGGACAGCAGCAAGCAATAGAAGAGCCGCGAGCCTTTCGCCCTCCGAATGTATCTCCTCGTATGTTGCGCCCAGCTGCTCACCCACCACAGCAGAATGCAGTGATGGTTGACATTCATGATCAGGTAAAATTTCTAAACAAAAGGCTGTTGAAGATGTAGGGTTTGGTTTTGGGGTGTTTTTTTCTCCAAAATCTTCAAGTTGCCTCTCCTCCCCAAATTAATGGGCAATGCAAGTTACAAAGCACTAAATTCTATTTGCATTCTTACAGAGCTGGGTTTTTTTCTGTTAAGTATTATGTATATGAAGCACTGCAGTAGGCAGTGAAGAAATGAAAAATAAAAGGAAAGTTCACACTTCTAATACAAAGATTGGCATTTACCAGTTTGTCAGCACAGGTATTTATGTAGGTTTTGTCCTGTAGGTGTGTGTCAAACCTTTGAAATGCAGTTATTTTGCTCTTGTAGTTAATTTTATGTGCTAAAGGTGTGATATGATAATTAATAATGTATTCTGTTTCACATTAAATACCTCTCCTCAGGTTAGGAGTCATTAAATAATTAAAATATCACTTAGAAGTGGAATTCACAATGCCTATAATGATTGCCTGTGTGACAGCAGAACTCATGATAGTATTGCTGCATAACCCAATTAGCCATCCAAGCCTACTCAAGTGCTCCTTAAATGACATGAAAAGAAAGTGGTTGGTCCATAAAGTAAACAGTTCTTCTCTGTGACAACAACTTGCATAGAATTCTGTAACTGAGGACCTGTTGGGCCCCCCATTTAAATAACGACTTTCAGGTGTTGGAGCATGTCCGAAGAAGAGCAGTGGAGCTGGTAAAGGGGTTGTAGCACAAGTCCTGTGAGGAGCAGCTGAAGGAGCTATGGGCATTTGGCTTGGAGAAAAGGAGGCTCTAGTGGGACATTACCAATCTTTACAAGGACCTGAAAGGAGAGTTGTAGCAAGGTGATGATTGGTCTCCCCGGTAACAAGAGACACGAGTAAATTGCACCAAGTTGCTTCAGGGGTGGTTTAGGTTCGGTATTAGGAAAAAGTTCATCACTGAAAGGGTTCTCAAACATTGGAACAGGCTGCATGGGGAAGTGGTGGAGTCACTGTTGCTGGAGGTATTTAAAAGACACATAGATGTGGCATTTATGGACGTGGTTTAGGGGTGGACTTGATGATCTTAAGGGTCTCTTCTAGCCTAAATGATTCTGTGATTCTATTGAGGTAACCTTTGTTGTTGTTTAGGTTAACAGGCTGGAGCACAAATACACTAGTTGCTACATGGTTAAGAAGTGGGAAAATAGATCTGGTTATTCAGATATCCATGTTGAAGGTGCTGGAAGTAGATGGCTGAGATAACAATGGTCCTGGTGAAGGATCCTCCTGGATGCTGCCTAAACCAAAACAACCAATCAGGCAAACTACAACTAGCTCCAAAAAGGAGAAAAGATTGTTACAGGGGATTTACAGGGAGAGCCTAATATGTAGACCAGACCCAACCCAAAGCATTATGGCCTAGGATTTAGCAGAGAATTTAGAGATCTTTAAACTAGGTTGAAGTGGGAGGGGGATTAAGAGCAGGCCCACTGAAGATGAGCCTGAGAGTGGCATGCCTGTGATGGGGGCTGAAGTGCACACATGAATGCATGCAGTAGGGGCAGCCAGCAGGCAGAGCTGGAAGCTATAGGTCACTAGTGATGGGATGATTCTCATGACTGGAATGCTGTAATAGATGGCTGTAAGCTCTGTACCAGAGACTGGCATAGCAAGAGGGGTGGTGGAGTAACAACATATGTTAGAGTGCCTTGACTGTATTCAAATTCACACTAGTGAAAAAAACAAAGTCAAGAGCTTATTGGGTTAAGATCAGGGAAGCCCAACAGGGCAGACATCACAGTGGAGTCCACTATGGACCACCCAACTAGGGCAAAGAGTCAGATGACAATTTCTGCGAACAGCTTGCAGAAATCTCACAGTCCCCCACCCTCGTACTTACGGGTGACTTCAAGTTGCCAGATGTCTGCTGGAAATAAAACACAGCAGAGAAAAATCAGTCTAGGAAGTTCCTGGAGTGCATGGAAGACAACTTCCCCACTCAACAGGTTAATGAGCTGACCAGAGGAGGTGACCTGCTAGACTTGGTGTTTGAAAGCAAAAAGGGACTTCTGGGGGATATGGCAGTTGGTGGATGTCTTGTACATAGCGAATGCAAGATGGTACAGTTTGCAATAGTGGGTGATGTAATGAGGATCAGTAGCAGAACTTCCACCTTGGACTTCTGGCAGGCAGAAAACCAGCCTGATTAAACAGAGAACTTAGGCTGGAGCTTGCAGGGGGGATAAAAAAGAGAATGTATGATCTCTGGAAGGAGGGTCAGGCAAGTTGGGAAGTGTATAAGGATGCCAAGAGGTCATGTAGGAAGAAGATTAGGAGAGTACCAAGCCCAGCTAGAACTTGATCTGGCCACTAAATTCAAGGACAATAAAAAGGTTTCTGTAAATACATTGGGAGTAAAAGAAGGATCGAGGAGGGTGGCCAGGAGTTGATGAATGCAGAAGGTGGTGTCTTTAATGTCAAGACCACTTGTCCTCAGGATACCCATCTCCAAGAGCTGGAAGTTGATGTGGAGATGAGTGAGGCCTCTCTAATCCAGGAGATGGTTCACGACTTGCTGTGCCAGTTGGACACTCAGAAGTCCATGGGCCCTGGTGAGGTCCACTCCAGGGTAATGAGGGAACTGTCAAAAGAACTCATTAAACCACTTAGTCATTTACCAGCAGGGAAGTGGTCATCCCCCTGCACTCAGCATTGGTGAAGCTGTACCTCGAGTACTGTGTTCAGTTTTGGGCTCCTCGATTTGAAAAGGACATTGAGGCACTGGAGTGAGTCCAGTGAAGGGCAACAAGGCTCATAAAAGGTCTAGAACACATGTTGTGTGAGGAATGGCTA
Source organism: Acanthisitta chloris (assembly GCF_000695815.1). Taxonomy (NCBI): domain Eukaryota; kingdom Metazoa; phylum Chordata; class Aves; order Passeriformes; family Acanthisittidae; genus Acanthisitta; species Acanthisitta chloris. The sequence continues at coordinate 36,899 of NW_008651015.1, read as the reverse complement.
AAGGAGATTGTTTAGCCTTGAGAAGCGGAGGCTCAAGGCTGACCTCATTGTTGTCTACAGCTACTTGAAAGGGAGTTGTAGAGAGGTGTGGGATGGTCTCTGCTGCCATGCCTGCAGTGAGAGGACTGGAGGGAATGGTCATAAGCTGAGACAGGGGAGGTTCAGATCAGATGTTGGGAAAATTGTTTTCACTGTTATGGTGGAATAGATAGGGTGGAATTTGGAATAGATTGTCCAAGGAGGTGGTGGAGTCACCATGCCTGGAAGTGTTTAAGAGGCGTCTGGATCTGATGCTGGAAGATATGCTTTAGAGGTTACAGCAGAGTGACAGGCTGATGGTTGGACTTGATCTCAGAGGTCTCCTCCAACCTTGATGATTCTGTGATTCTATTATCTCAAACTGCATATGCAGAGAATGCAACTGCAACATCCCTGATTAAAGACTGGGGTTTGTTCAGTGCAGCTGCAGTTTGCTGGTGTGTCATATACCACTGTGTGCAGAGTAGTTCTTAGCAGGGAAGAATTGTTATTTGGGACCATGTGCAAGGAAAGAAGCCAATGCTAGTCTAGCCGTCTTATAAACTTACGTTTTGAACAATTCTGCTGCTGCAGCATCTCAGATTCAGATCATGCTCTTGCTTTATACTGCAAGCATCATGAAAAGCCTGGCTAAACAGTTGTTCCATCTCACTGCCTCTAGACTTCTAAGCACCATCTATGATCAGATGTCAGTATTTGCACACTAGCTGAGGTTTTCTGTGGTGGTACTTTCCATTTCAGGGGCATAACCATTTGGAGAACTCCTTATTATTGTTAGGAGCAATAAATGTTTCAGGATCACACCCAGCATTGCACTGCATGCCCAGCTTTTGTAACTAAGCCAGAACTGAGTCTAAGTCAGTGGCTCTCCTGAGTCTCGTATCTGTAATTAGTGATTTACAGGTTGAGATTTTAAGCTCTCTTTAGCGATCCATGCTCTGTTTTGGTCACTGTATTTAGCTGTACACTACCAGTTCGGTGGTTTAAGTCTCTTTACTCATTCTCACCTTCCTAATGCGCTGTTCTTGTTCCATTTTTAACAAGCAGGTTCCATTTTAGCAGATCATGCAGGAAGAGGGAGCTTTGAAATAATGGCTTTTAATCGTGCTTCCTGACATTTGAGCCTTTCCAATTTTTTGGGAGCATTGTTTTTAATGTTGAAAAAACCCCACAAACCAACAATAAAACAAAAATTACCCAGAAAACAATCTGTGGTTTGTAGATGTAGAATACCTATGGATCTTAGTTTGGTGGTTAAATTCTAGGGAACATCACTAGCTAGAAAATTGGATTACGTATGTCTGTTTTCTGATGTAAATCTGTATATTTAGGGTTTGCTGCATCATTGTCATGTTAACTTCTCTCTTTCAGCTTTCCAGTTAGCTGTTCTGTTACATTTAGGTTAGGAGATAAATCTTAAATGTTGGCCTGAGAGTGAATCAAGAGATTGGTCTCTTTTGAAGAAAGGAAGTACACCAAATTGTGTTGATGTTTAAAGATACAAGTCTCTGAATTAATATTGAATCAGACTCTTGTTCAGAGTTGAAAAAAATTCTTCAGCTGCTTGGTAGATTAACTTTCATGTGGGAGTTACTGCCTTCTTATTTCATAAGAATTAACCTGGGGAAAGGGTGGGGAGGGCAGGGTGCACAGGATGAATCTGAAGTGCTTCTGAGTGACTCTAAGGTGCCTTTGAAGTCTTAACATTTTAAGCTGGAAGATCCCTCTTAGTCCTGCCCAGAAACTTCTGATCAATAAATAATATTCAATTAATAAGGCTATTTTCATGAACAGAATTTAAAACCATGCGCCTCCCTTTACACTTTCATTGTGTATATGTTTTTTCTGATACGTAGGTGAAAGCTGCTTATGTTACTCATTGTGCTGTACACTGCTTGCGGTAAGTTATTAAATTCTTTTTTTTCTTTCCCTTTTGCTGCAGATCCATCAGGGCCCAGTTCCAGTGTCATACACAGTGACAACGGTGGCTCCACATGGGATACCACTTTGCACAGGCCAGCACATTCCAGCCTGCAGCGTGCAGCAGGTCCCAGGGTGCCAAGTGGTTTTCAGTGGACAGCACCTTCCAGTTTGCAGTGTGCCTCCCCCAGTAAGTGGGCCTCTAATCACACCAGCTTCAGTCTTAGTTGTAGGAATGGCACCTTGGAGCTTCAGTGTCTCTTCGGCTTTAATTGGGTTGGAAATAACCTTTTTTCCTTTCTTGTGCTAAATTGCAGTGGCATAGAGTATGACTATTTGTAGCAGAGTCCTGATGATTTTTAATTCAAACCTAATGCTGGTGTATGAACAGCTTCTTAGCAGCAACTATTTTAGCTACTTTCAGGTAGTAAGAGGAAGATTTTAGAAGCTTTTGTTAGGCAGCTTGCCTAGGAAACAAACTTACTTAGTGGAGACCTTGTTCAGGGATTGGTTACATGCAAAAAGATCTGATACTCCAGTGTCAGTTTTTTTCTGAGAAGTAGTAAGATTCTGAAAGATCACTAAAAGCTGAGAAAGGCTTCTTTTGTCTGAAAATGCTCTCATTAAATTAAAGCAAAATACTTTTCAGTAAGGATGTCTCTCTGTGCCTTGCTGGGAGTAAAATCAAGTACCCTGACTAGCCAGTTTGCCAGCTCTGAATTTGAAAGAATTTGAGCTGTTTTTTCAAACTTATATGTATCAGCTCAGAGATACTGCTTGCTATGTCATAGCATTCTGAGCCTGTTTCCCTTCCTTTTTTTCTAGTATAAATCTGTAATTTTATACAAAAATATTATATACAGTGTCCAGTAGACATTTATAATGTTGGTCTAGTAACTTAGCTTTTCATATTGCATATTCTGAAGCAAAAGCCTTGATGGTCATTGAAGAGTGAGAGTAATTTGCATTCATCTTGTCCAGATGCTGTTTATCCTTGTGAGGGGCAACAAGGTCTGCAGTGCTGGCTAGTCTGGAATATTTGTGGGAAATAGTTTGCTTTACCCTTCAAATTGAAGAAAATGTGTTACCTAAATTAGTGTGTATCCCTAAGGCAGCATGAAAGGCAACCTTCTGTTTATATTTAGTGGAAAAAGCCATCTCAGACTGGATACCCAAAGACTGGAGCAATACTTCCATAGTAAATTCAGCAAGGCAAGAAAGCTACATGTCCTAAGAAACAATAGAGTAAAAGCTGAGACTGTTTGGGCTTAGGGAAATTCAGACAGCAGATACTAATAATTTGTCCCTCTGGTTTGAATAGGTGTATAATCTGTGCAATTCATAAAATATTTTGTAATTCAGCAGCGTAGCTGTTCTCTAAATATATACAGGAGTAAAGCTCTGACTAGATTGTTTGGACTGAATGTACAACAGTTAATCAAGTGTGTTGAGAGAATGAACCCTGTACAAGTGAACGTAGAAAATTAAGGTTGAATTTCTGTAACATAACTAGGCAGGCTTTATGATTTCTTCTATTGGATCACAAAACTGAGGAGTAACTTAAGGTTAGGAGGAGGTTCTGGAGGTCATCTGGTGGTCATCTGCTAAAAGTGGTGCTAGTTTCCAACTTTGGATATTTTACAACACCTGTAAACCTCTGCTCCAATGTTTGACTGTCCTAGTGAAGAATTTCTTCTATATATCTAATTGTCTTTATTGCATCTTAGTCCCATTGGTTCTTGTCCTTTCACTTTGCCCTTTGAGGAGGTCTTGAGTAGTTGCTGTTCACTGTCATGAAGTAGTTGCAGACAGTTGTAAGGTCTTTGCTTAGTTTTCTTTCTTTAAAGCAAAATAAATCTAGTTCTGCTGCCTCTTCTTTTATGCAGTGTGCTCCAAGCTCCTGGTCACCATATTGTTGTGGTCCTTGTTTGGACTGAACATGGGACTTGAGATTAGCGTCACATGTTCTGAGTGGAGGGGCAGAATCACTTCACCAGGTTCACTAATTCCATTTTTAGCACTGCAACCCAGCATACCATAGGCCTTTTTGACTGCAGGAGTACACTGTGGGTATGGTGTATTCCTATTTGTTATGTCCGGCAGAACCCAGCTTTTTTTTTTCCTGCAAATCTGACTGCAGCCAGTCAGTCTCAAAGTGTGATGCTCCATGGAATTAGTCTCTCCCAGTGCCAGACTTCACATTTGCCTGTGCTGAACTTCATATAGTTCCTGTCAGCCAATTTCTCTGGCCTATAAACATACATTCGAAAGGTGGTCCATGCCCTCTAGCATGTCAGCTCACTCGTCAGCTTCATCTGTGAACTTCCTAGTATCATTTTTTTATTTTCAAAATATTTGTCTCATTTACTGCAACTATAAAACAAATGAATGTCACTTATTAAACACTTTAATCAATTTTTTAAAAGTTCTTCAAAGGACAGAATGCCATCCAGAGGGACCTGGGCAAACGGGAGAAGTGGGCTCATGAGTATTTCATGTGGTTTAACAGAGCCAAGTGCAAGTTGCTGCACTTGGGTCAGGACAAGCCCCAGTATCAATCCAGACTGGGGGATGAACTGATCGAAAGCAGCACTGCTGAGGACTTAGGAGTGCTGGTGGATGAGAGGCTGGACATGAGCCAGCATTGTGCACTTGTAGCACAGAAAACCAGCCATGTCCTGGGCTATATCAAAAGCAGCATGGCTAGCAGGTTAAGGGAGGGGATTCTGCCCTTCTGCTCTCTGGTGGGATCTCAGGTGGAACACCACTTCCAGCCCTGGAGTCCCCAGCACAGGATGTCAACCTGTGGAGCAGGTCCAGAGGAGGCCACCAAGATGATTTGATGAAGAACCTCTCCTACAAGGAGCGGCTGAGAGACTTGGGATTGTTCAGCCTGGAGAAGACTTCAGGGTGACCTGATTGCCTCGTTTGGTTCCTGAAGGGAGTCTACAAGAAAGTTTTTACAAGGGCATGTGGTGACAGTACAAGAGGGAATGGATTTAAACTGAAAGAGTAGGTTTAGATTAGATACTAGGGGGGAAAAAATCTTTACTATGAGGGGGTGAGGCACTGGAACAGATTGCCCAGAGAAGTTGTGGGTGTCCCATCCCTTGAAGTGTTCAAGGCCAGGCTGGATGGGGCCCTAAGCAACCTGATTTACTGGGTAGAATCACTGTCATGGCATCCCCCTGCCATTAGGGTGTTGAAAGTAGATGATTTTAACATCTCCTTCAACCCAAGCCATTCTATGATTCTGATTCTATGATATGTTCAAACAGCAAATATTTTTGAAAAGCCTGGATGAATAAATGGGTAATTTTTATTTCTTTCTACTTGAAAGTTGGTGTAGCCTCATTTGCTCTAACTTTTAAGAAGTGACATGGGCATAGCACAGGTAATTCGAAATATGTAGACTCTGTGGTAATCTTTACCATATAGGATCTTGGGATTAAACCTATTTTGGTGTTTCCCAAAGAAACTTGTGTTTTAAACAACACTATGTGATATTCTATGTGTAAATTTATCTTCATCTATTTCAGAGGACAGTTTTCTATGTAGTAAAATACAATAGAAATGTATTATAACAGTGAAAACAGTTGTCTGTGCTACTTCTTTTTTAGAAAAATGGAGTAACTGAATAGTCAGCATTCAAAGAAAAATAGTAGATCAAATTAATCTGCTACTGTTTCAGTGCATGTGAAGATTTACACTTGGTCATTACCACAGTAAATTGAAGTGATAGCTCAACCTCCATAATTAATCTGATTTTAAACTAGTTCCTTTTACCATTTTATGCCATTTTAGTCAGTATGCACAATATATGCTTTGTGACATGACAAATAAGGGAGAAAAAAGTGAGAGATCAGAGCGATCATCTTTCTTTATAAGATTTGATAATTAATACCTTAATTGCTCTTTTAATTGTCAAAAATGTAACAAATACCTGGCATTGTGATGATGGATCAAAGAACAAGAAAAAAAGAGAATGCAGGTTTCTTGCCCCTCTATATCTAAAGGTGGAGGTAAAACTGAACATTTTGCAAAACACATTCCTGTTCCCCTGCAGTGCCTTCATCATTTTAGTGTTCAAACTTTAGTGCCCAAAGTTGCTTTTCTGTCAGGAGCTTAAAGGAGGAGAGAAAAAGGGCTACTTCCTACAGTAGCTGTCACTTAGGGAGCTGCCTGCAGAGCACAGGGCTCCCCTCGAAGTGGAGAACTGAGCAGACTATGAATTATTCATAGTATGAGGCAATAGAGGGTTTAAGGCACATTGACAGCTGAGAGTCCCTCAGCTGCATCTAGAGCTTAAAATGATTACAAGGCCATTGCTTTGGCATGTTTTTTTGATGGTAATATGTGGGAAAAATAAAATTAACAAGGAAAAATATATCTGTTCATCACTTAAGATCCCTTCTAATCTTGGAGTATTGAACAAATCCTTACTCTTTCATGAGCACCTAGTAGATGTCACACTATGGTGCTCCTTGAGCCTCTTCTGTACTAATCACTTCTCTGTGTGTATTTGAATGAGTTATTATTTGTGTGTTTTGAAGATTTTTCGAAGGAGGCAAAAGAACTGTTTTATTTTAATGATATCCTTCCATAATAAATACATAGACTATAGAATGTCCTATAGGGGATGTTTCTGCTAGAGACGAAATATATTGTTTTCATTTTATTTCAGATGCTTCAGGCGTGCTCAGTCCAGCACTTACCAGTACCATATGCAGCATTTCCACCTCTCATTTCTAGTGACCCATTCCTTTTGCATCCTCCTCATATCTCCACACACCATCCTCCTCACTTACCTCCTCCAGGACAATTCGTTCCTTTCCAAGCACAGCAGTCCCGGTCGGTAAGTAATGCTTCTTACCCCACTCTCCATAGAATTGGTGGGGCTGGATGGGCAGACAGAAGGATTTTGTTTCAAGTCTGTAACTGCTTCATGTGAAGATGAAAGAACAATTTTATAGTTCAGGATTTCATTTCAGATTTCATTGTTGTCTGTGCTGTTTCTCCATAGGCTTTTATTTCTGTCAGAAAGATGGGTATTTGCTTTTCACCATCAGGTATTTCTTTCCCAGGAAGCAGAACAGAATCCAGAGGAGGTTGTGTAGTACAGTTGGGGTCTCAGAGAAAAGCTTAGCAGAGAAGGAAAAAGCACAGAATGTTGCTTTTGTTACATGCTTCTTTTGTATTACCTCTTTATAATTATTTTTAAGTGACTAGTGTTTTTCCTAGAACACTTTTTTTCCACACTCAGGAAAGTTATTGATGCGTTCTGCCTAAGCAGATGTGGTTTAGTGGTAGGGACTATGCAACCATGGGAATATGTGACCCTGTTTTAGATTTAGGGTGAAATTAGGTTTACAGTGTTATGGCCTATGATTCTCACTGTGGCTATCTGAGTACTTGTATCCATTTGTTTGCCTGACTAGAAGATGCAAGTATTTCAGTAACACAGAGGAAATAGCTTCATTCTTACAAACACTGCTGAGACTGCTTCACACCATGTCTCAAGTATGGATAGGGTTGTAATCACTTCGTTATGATGAAGGAAGCTGTTCTCCCACCATTGTAACAAAGCGGTTGTCAGTGGTAGTAGTCTTTATAAGGCTTTTATTTTAGTAAATGTTTGGACTCAGGTTTTAGCTTGAGTTACTCACTTAGGTTATTGACTAGGCTTGCATGTCAGTTTTCAGCTCTGGTGAAAAACTCGTTGTAGTGGTTTATGAATACCTTGTGTTTAAAGTTTGCTCTTCATGACAGGAAAACAGAATATTCCACTGGTTCCACAATATGGCTTTCTTAGCCGAATTTCTTGGAATCGTGGAATTCAGTGTCAGTAACAGAAAGGTGTTTTTGTGAAACGGTGATGATTCCTGGCTGTTTCTTGAGCACTTTTGGACCTGAGTGATGGACTAGAGTTGACTAGTTACAATACTGTACTGAAATCTCATGCTTTTGAAACCTCTGGACTGCATGTCTTGGTAGGACTGCTTGCTTGGCCCTCCTAGGAAAGCATCTGCTTGATTACTGAATATCATTAGCAGTTTAATCCACTGGAGCCACCATATTTCCTCTCCACCTTTCAGGTTTTTGGCACAATTCCAGTTCTTGTCTATGGTTGTTTATTTTTTTCTCACATAGTTTAACAGTGAGAGCAGCCTGGCAAGGAGAGCAAATATTTGTCCTGAAAAATGCAAGACACAGGAAATTACAGCCACCCCTATGTTTGCTAGATCACATAAATTCCTGGTCTGTAGGCATGGCTAGCTGGAAGAGGTGAATTTTGTATCAAATGTGTGGTGTTGTCTTTGATTTTTGGGTAGTGTTGATGACCTAGGAATTGCCCACAGAGTTACTATAAAATTGCCCACAGTAGCACAGAAGATATAGCTGGAATTGCAGTTCTTAATTGGGGAGAAATTACATCACCTTTATCGCAACAAAGGCTCTCTGATTTTTTTTTTTTTTTTTAGCCACTTCAAAGGATAGAAAATGACGTAGAATTGCTTGGAGAACATCTTCCTGTAGGAGGTTTTACATACCCTCCCTCAGCCCATCCACCACCGTTGCCTCCTTCAGCTCCTCTTCAGTTCTTAACCCACGATCCATTACACCAGGAGGTGTCATTCGGTGTAGTAAGTATTTCTGTGGTACATTCTCATTCATGATGCATTAACATTCTTGATCTTTATCCCATAGTACACTTTTTGCTGTCATAGTCCATTATAGGTATAGGTGCATACTGTGGTGTTTTCTTTAAGGTCATGTTAATAAAGTTTAGGGTGATTCAATGACACCAGCAAATTATTTCTGGTAACACTGTCTGCAGGGTGTAGCAGCATTTACTCAGAAAACATTCTATGTTGTCACAGAGTCCAAAACGTCTGCTGCAGAAATGATGAGTACAGTTTAGAAAAGCTGTTGTGACTTTTAACTAATTCTTCATCACATATTGAGTTTCCACAAACCAGGAAAGCTGGATTGCTTTAGAAACAGTTCTTTGCAAGCAGTTGTACATTGTGCTTCCATAATTTAGACCACACCATGTTACAGAGATAGCCATGTTATAAAGCTTGCTTTAAGGCAAGCTTCTGAGTATCTACAGGCAGTTCATCTGCAGCTGCACAAAAAAAAATAAAATTAAACCTTGTGCAGAATAAACTTTTGAGTTTTGTGCTTTGGTGGTGTCCAGTGGTGCTACTTCTAGGGTCTTTGTGTTGTACTTCAATCTGGAATTATATTAGTCCTGAGTTGGATGGGGGGGTTGTTGTTTTGTGTGGCTTGCCTTAAAAAAACCCCACAGCCCTCTCCTGCCTGTGTGATGCTTGAAGAAATAACTAGAAGTCAAGTGTAGGTTCAGAAATTTAGTTTGACTTGTGCATCAAGTTGACAGAGGTTTTAGAGGCATATTGTTATTTAAAATTTTAAATGAGCATTAAATTTTAGGCTGCAGAATATACAGACAGCTTCTCTTCAGTCTCCTTGAAGTCGCAGAACCTAGTCAAATATTTGCTGCAGTTTTTGTGAAGGTTCAAAGAAGTCTCCGCCATTTTAGAAAGTATTCATCTTATTGCTAATCTAAAGGTGTACAGATTTCCAATGAAGTTTTCAGTCACTATGAGTCTCACTGGAGACAGTGACACTTAGAAGCTTTTATAAACTGCTGCATTTTATTCAGTGTTCTTCTTAGATAAATTAGTGTAAGCACAAACATTTTGGCTGGAGTGAGGCTTTCTTGATTTTTTCCAAGTTCAGTTGTTAAAAGTAGATAAGGCATATAATGTCATTTTTTTTCAGATTGTAGCATTTGTCCTCTGATGCTTCAGCTCTGGGTTATTGTTGAATAGTAGAATAGTGATATATTATAAATAATCATACAGTCTTTTGTAAAGCAATCCTAAATCTTTATCAAGTTTTATTTATATTAAAATTATAATGGAACAGCTGCATTTTTTATTCTGTTTCATTCAGTGAACACAACAGTTTCTAATTATATTTTTTTGATAACAGAATTCACAAAATGGTAACATATTTGATGTGTCTAGTTTGAGACTTAGAGGAAAAAAGGCTCTGGCTCTTACGCATTGTTTATATTACTATGTTAATTTTATGTGACCGTGCACACCTATTAATAATGTTTCCATTGTAAAATTAGGGGGTTTTAGGTTAGTCATTGGTAGTATTGGGCTCTTGTTCTTTCAAATTTCAAACATGGAAGAAGTAAAACATGTTAGTAAAGTCTGAGTGTTCTTTGTTTCAAAAAAAGTCTCAAGGCCTTCAAATATTAATTCCGTAGAGGCACCTGAATTTCAGTTTTAGAAAATGCTGAAAGCCCTGATTTGTCCATGCTAAGAATGCAATGAGGCTTTAGGCTTGACTGTCTCTTTAGGAGTAGTTCAGCTGCAGAAATTGTACTGATTAAACTATCTATGTACACTTGAGAGGCCTCAACCATTTAACAAACATAAGCATATACCACTGCTTAAAAGTCTGAGGGTTTTTTAATTCTCTTTTTAAATACCTTTCATTTTTTTAAGGGCATCCTTACTCAACCACCTGTGTGCAACCTTACATAATAGCACCTGGACTTTTGTATTCACAAGAGAGTCAGCAGTTCATGTCCTGTTTCCCAGACTATCTTGCATATAGACTAAACACAAGAACTTGCAAGGATTTCCATTGTATATTACCACTTTTTCACATGGAATGGTATCAGTGTGTGCTGTAGATGGGAATAATTTCAAATTGAGGCCAAGTTTCTTTTGGATTTGAGCAGAGACTGGATTTTTTTAAATAATGATTTATTGAAAGTATATTTTCAATACTGAGATCTCCTTTTATTTCGTGATTAAGAGAAGAAAATGTTGAATCACAGACACACAGACTGGATGAGGTTGGAAGGGAAGAGAGGCCATCTGGTCCAAGCTGTCTGCTCAAGCAGGTCCACTTAAAGCTGGGTGCCCAGGACCATATCCAGTCAGCTTTTGAATATCTCCAGGAAGGGAGACTCCACCTCCTTGGGCAACCTGTGCCAGTGCTTAGTCACCTTCACAGTAAAGAAGTGTTTTCTGATGTTCAGAAAATGTCCTGTGTTTCAGGTGCTCACTACCTGTGGTCCTGCCACTGGGCAGCACTGGAAAGAGCCTGGGTCTGTCTGCGTGTTTATATATATTGATAACATACCCCTGAGCCTTCTCTTCTCCAGGCTGATCTGTCACAACTCTCTCAGCCTTTTCTCACGTGTGAGGTGCTCCAGTCCGGTCTTATTTGACCCTTTGAACTCTCTCCAGTATGCCCATGTCTGTCTTGTGCTGGGGAGCCCAGAACTGGACACAAGCTCCAGTTCCAGTTGAAGCTTATTTTCTTCTTTCTTGCAGCCTTATGCACCTTTCATGCCTCGAAGACTCACAGGGCGCAGCAGATACCGATCACAGCAGCCAATACCACCTCAGCCTTACCATTCGAGCCTATTACCTTATGTGCTGTAAGTGCAAAGTACATTTGCTTCCTTGTAGCCTATTAAGTCACGTGACTTTCAAATCTTGGCACTTTGTGGTTGGACTCTGTCAGAGACCAGGCATAGTTCACCTGTCCCAGAGGAAAACTTGTGTTTGTGTAAATTCTTCAGCCAAGTGGGATGAATCAATGGCATACTCCCTTGAGCAAGGAAAAATATAAGTGAAAAATTCTGTCCAATGTAGTTGTATAGGTATTTTGAGACACAATAGCCTCTTTTTTCTGAGCTCTTCATAAAATTTTCAACAAATTTTAAATCTTGATTCTACCATACTCTTAGAGAGGCGTGGTTACACTGTAGGATCAAGTCCTAGGAGTCTTCACTTGTGGGATAAATTGTTTGGTTTGGTTCTTAACTATAAAACATGAGGGTGGGAGCTGTGTGACGTATTTCTCTTCATTGGCTGAACTGCTGCTCTGTTACAGCTCTTAAATTTCTGTTCTGCTTCTGATTAGCTGTTTTTGGAAAAGATACAGTACTATTTAGGAATTATCTGTAGTGTGTTATGGTAGACTCACTCTGAGGGACTTTAGGTATATGGCATGAGATTTATTGGTCATTTGTGTTCTGTTTTGGAAATAAGTATGAATTTTTTTGGAGGACACTTAGAGAAATAACATTTAAAACCAGAATGTCAACTTATTATCAGTGTTAGCTCTCCATAGAATGTGGTAATCAAGAGATTGGTTTTTGTAATAAAGCTGAGCTTCGTTAAATGTACCAAGTGAGATATGCATGCCATGAAAAGAATTAGCACTCCCAGTATCAGAAGGTGGTAGAATTAGCCTTTTCCTTTGACTCTTTCACTTCAAATGTCTGTTCTTGACTTCAAACATAATGTTGTCACCATTATAACCATAATGTTGGTTTGAGAGGTATCAGTAAGGTAACTTAACCCTGCCAGATGTTTCTGTGCTTTCCTTCAGCAAGATGGTAAACTTCATACTTGTTTACTCTTGTGGTAGATCAGTGCTCCCAGTGCCACCTGCCGTTGGACCAGCTTTGAGCTTAGAGTTGGATGTGGAAGATGGAGAGGTGGAGAACTATGAGGTTGGTGTGCAAACTACAGCTACCTTGAAAGAACAGATGTTAGCTCTAGCAATAGATAAATTTTTATTATATTTTGCTTTTAATCCAGGTTTTGCCTTTCAAATAAATGTAGTGACTGAAGACAAAACTCAAACCCATCCTTTCTGATTTTTTTTGTAATACTGGATATTAGAAGTGCTTAGCTTGCTTTCTTGTCTATTTTTCTGTCCCAGAATCCACCTTTCCAGGCTAGTAATCATGAAATTGTTCAGCTTTAATATTCTACGTGCTACTCTCCTCCTTTTGAATTTTAGTTGATTTTAAGTGCCAAACAGAAGTGAAGCACTTTCAAAAAGAACAGAGCAAGTTACTGGGGTTTTTGTGTGTAACTTTCAGATAGTGTTAAAACAGAGTAGTGTTAATGTCACAGAGTTAAATAATCAAAATGCAGTGTTTATAAAAGTGCCTTACTGCCTTTTCCTCTTGGCCCTAAGGGAGGGTAAGGTAATTCACATCTAGAGATGTAGAACCTTCTTTAATATGCTAGGCAATTATGGGGCAGCTCCAGCTGTTGTCTTAGCTGGTTCTCAAGCTATTGGATTCCATTTGATTTCTCTTTAGTCAGTCATCAAGACTGACTTTTGTCTCTTTGCCTGTGCTCTCTTTAAATCTCTGTTATTGCACATTATCAATTTAATGATGAGCACCTCTGTAATGACATCTGGTGGTTCAGAAGATGCAATGTCTTCTGAGAATTCGGGCCCAGGTTTGACATTAAGAGATCTCTTTGTGATCAATGCCATTTGCAGCTTTCACAGAGTCTTTTAGTTTTAATGTGCTTTGGTTCTCTGTCACATTTATGGTGATGTTTTTCCTGGGTCCCTTGTGAGGAAGTGCAAGTTACGTACATGAGAGTGCAAATCATATACGTCAGATGATTTTAGTTGCTGTGCTTGCCTTATAGAAAACTAGAATGAAATTTAGCAAACAAAAAGCACTTAGTTTGATGGTGTGTAATTGTATTCCAGATTGAGGATAAATTCTCTTTATTTGAATTCAGCTAGTCCAAGACATGGAGTGAAAAATCAGAAAATGTCCAATTAAATTCTTGATTTCTCCCGCAAGACCAGACTCGCATATTCTTAGGAAGGAAGTTTGTTGACAATTTTTTCCCATGTGCCAGCACTTTTAATTTCATAGCAGGGTGAGGGGACCCCTCAAGCAGATTGTGTACTGAGCTGTGCATGCCACCACAGGACCAATTGGAAGTTAGGTCCTGGAGGGTTTTGATTCCCAAAGATAACATCTTACAAAATTAGAAAGGTGATGAAGTTCTGAAAGGGTTTCTATGGCACTTGTATTGGAGAACTAAGGTCCTAAACATTTCTTGATAGAAGGGTGTTTTGTGCTACCGGCTGGGGTAGTGAGGTGTGACAGCAGCCTCAGCTCTAGAGGAACCAGAGCCTGTTTGAGTGAGTTTTTAAATGTCCAGTTTCCATGTTTTGCAGGCACTGCTGAATTTGGCAGAACGCCTGGGAGAAGCTAAACCACGGGGATTAACAAAAGCAGACATTGAACAGCTTCCATCTTACAGGTTCAATCCGAACAATCGCCAGTCGGAGCAGACCTTGTAAGTATATTGGTTTCTTCCAAAGGTCCATAATTTAGGTGTCTTGATTTTCATTTCTTTACCTTACAGCCTCAACTAGGCCAGAAGGGCTTTAACAACAGTCATGTCAGTAAACTTTCTAATTTTTTTTCTTTCTTGGTTTGCTTTCCATATAAAATACTATCTATTCATACTTTAAAACCTCTTACCTAGTCTCACATCACTGAGCTATGTTTCAGTTTAGCTCCTCAGCATTTTAAAAAAAAAAATTTAAATAATGTGTTGTAGGTCTTGTTCAGCATATGGAACATAAAAATGACATTGTCAGCTCGGAATTTAGCCTGTGTTAAAATAGCTTCATGTGTTGAAGTTTCAAGTGCTCCCAGTAGAGTTTGGCCAGTGGTTTAAGAGTGCATCTTATTATTTTTAGACCCACTAACTTAACTTACTGGGTTTGTAAGATCTGCCCAATCAAGTGGAAAGGGCAGTATCAATATGAAGGTAGTTAAATGATTTAGTACCAAATGCTGTCTAATGTTTGAAGTTCAGAGTAAGGATTTTTCTCTGAGGTTTCAGTGACCTTCAGTGTGACTTAAAAGCATCAGTAGGGAGAACTTGATCGTTATCTCCACTATTCTATATTTTGGTAAACATCTGTTCTATTGTCTTGGTTGCATCTGTGAACTCCTGTGAGCAGGAACACATTGCACGGTTAAAAAAACCCCAACAACAAACCCACAGAACCCCAGAAAGTCAATTCTCAGTTTACATTGTCACACTACATCTTCAGTCAGAACACTGTAGCTGCTAAGGGAGTAAAATAGCTACCATATTGCAGTCATACCTGTAGGGTTTTGTACAGCATTATGTATTTGTTGTTCTTACATAGCAGATACATTTGAACTTCGCCTTTTTCAGATGTGTGGTTTGCATGTGTGATTTTGAGACAAGGCAGCTACTTAGAGTCTTACCCTGCAGCCACGAGTTCCATGCCAAATGTGTTGATAAATGGCTGAAGGTAAGACAAAAAAATTAATTCCTATCTTATAAGAAATGCATGATGTAGTTTTGGGGAAGAGGGTGGGGCTATTCTACTGTTCTACCTCATCTTGTTTCATGTTTCTGGTACTTAGGCTAGAAATGCCGTCAGAGTGGAAGCACTGCCTAAATAGGGTATTTTTGTAATAATTGATGAAATTTGTTTCTGTTTAATCTTTGCCACAAGGGAAAATGATTATGAAGATAATTATTTTCATTTACAGATCTTACTGTGTGTTCCATTTGCTTAAAACAATGACTGCGAATTTGAGTAATATGTTAAATTAAAAAGACTTAAAATAGTATAGGAAGTGTGATGTAGAGTTTTGTGATCATGGTGGCTTTAACTGGTTTTCATATCTTGCCTAGCCAGAATGAGTGCTAATACCTTCCTCCCCCACTTTGCTATTAATACTAGTTTCTGGAGCAAATAAAATGTGTTGTGTGTACATATATGTGTATGCATATATACAGGCGTGTAATGCATAAAATAGAAATTACAGTTTTACAAAATTATTGCATACCCGTCCGAGAGAATTTGAGCAAAAAAAGGCTCTAGAACTGGGACAACTCAGTAAGAGCACAGATTAAACAGCAGCAGTGCAGAAGGTGTAAAGAACAAAAAATACAAGTAAGCAGATAATGGACATTTCTACAGACTGCTTTTAGCTAGATCTCTAAGGTTCTGTTGATTCCCATCTTGCCTCAGCTTTTTTCAGTATTTTTCAGTATATTCAGCTTTAGTTTAATCTGTGTGTAGTCTGTTGTGTAGAACATTGGAAACTGGAGTGAGCCTGTGTTGATACAGTTCCTGGAGAATTACAGGTGATGTCTGTTGTTTTGGAAAAAGGAATTCAACCCCCTTGCCTTTATGGTGTCATAAAAGCAAGAAAACGAATATCTTAGGCATACACTAAAATATTCAGTGCAGGGAATGAAAAAATCAAGTGAATATTGACAGCATATTTTTTGGCTAACAAGATACTATGAGTAATGAGAAGGTTTTTAAAAGGTGGTATATAAAATTGCTCTTGGGCTACAGTATGTGTGGTAGTCAAAGTCTAAGGCTTCTACACAAATCTAAGGCCAGTGTAAATGTTTGTACCACAGTGCTCATAACTTTCAGCAGAACTGGTGTCCTTCAGTATCTGAATTCACATACATGTTCAAGAATCAGCAAGAGGAATCTAAACACCTAGTTGGTTGTTTGTCAGATTAAAAACCCACAGACACATTCCACATAATACTATCTATGTGAGATGCATGATGTGTTATTCACTAACCACAAATTGAGAGTACATTATATGTATTGAATTGGTGTTCTTCAGTGTCCCCCTGCTCTTCTCAAGGAATCTTAAGCACTACCTGTCAGGTTTTCTCATTGCATGAAACTTCATAAGTCAGTTGTGGTGCACGCTTAATACCCAAGGATACTATTCTTTCTGTTTTGTGAAATAAAATAAGGTTACTTGACACAGCCTGAGAGACAATGGATGCTGTAGGTCTGTACAGGTAATATACAGACTTTAAAGACAGGTATTTTCAGGGTATTAATGCAAAAAAATACACCTCTGATTCATAGAGCCCCTGATCTGCAGATTGCTGGAAGTTAGAAGAACATGTTGGAAGTATCATGCATGCTGGTCTTGTTCTTAATGCTCTTTCTTGACATCAGACTCAAGAGTGAGACAAGTATGCGGAGTTAAGCTCTTTCTGGGACTCAGTGTGGTACTTACATGGTCAGAGTTAGTGCTTGAGTGGTCATGAACTGGCAATAGAATTCCAAACTGCGAAGTGCAAAACAGTCTGTTTTCATAATCATAGATTACTATAGTAGTGATGAAATAACTTTGCTGATGTTCCTATCCCAACTGAGAAATTATGCATTTTCTAACAGATCTTCAGGTGTGGTGTTTTGTAAGCATTGTAAAAAGAGGTGTAAAATATACCTTCAAAACCTAAAGGTTTGCAGCTAAACCTGCCTGAAACTGCTTGGTTTGACATTGTGTATTCCAGAGCTGTGTGCAAAATAAGCTAGACAACGGTTAACCATCGTGGTGAAGGATTGCTCAGACAATATCTTTACACCTTGTGGGTTTAGTTATGCTGGTACAAAGATGGCATATGGAAATAAAGATTATTTTGCTTTGCAGGCTGTAACAAATTACCTGTAACACCAATCTCTGTCTAAACCTGGTTACAGTTAAGCAGCCAACATGTGGAAAGGAGGTTAACTCGAAGATACTTTGCTTTAGTTTTGCTTCTGTCCATTCCTTTAGGAATCTGACAACTGGTTTTATATGTTGGTCACATAATTATGTCCACATCCAGTTAATTCATGTCATCCAGCCAACATCATGTTGATAAATTCTGCAAGGGAAAGTGAAGATTGTAGCTCTCAGTACATCTAACATTTTTCCGCAAGGTAGAAAAATAAGAAAGTTACCTGTTTGTTGCTTTTTTCTACTGGTTTAATCTTGTCTCTTTGAAGAAAGTATTTGCTGTCTAGGAGTATTTCTAGAGCTAAGGAGTCAGGCTGGTTCTTTTAGGTTTCATCATGTTTTTAGTGAAAGATTTAAATAAAAAGTTAGTGGTAGTCTGATTATTTTAAAAAATACTCCGCTGTCTGTTGGTGATGGGGGGGGGAAGGTATCAGAAAGTTTTGTGGTCTGTATGCATGGAATATTGGATCTGCCTAGCTGTTATAATGCTATGTACAGTACCACCTTTTTAGGTAGTGTGAGCATGTGAAGGAAGTGTTCTTTAACAGTGCATTAGGTTGCTTAATTAATATTTCTCTGGTTAAGCAAGATCAAAGACTTGTGAGAGAAGATGTAATACAGTGGAGGAAACAACAGAATTAACAAGAGAGTTTATCCTTTTCACAGTATTGTCAACTCGTCCTATTTCACATTAATTCATTATTTGTTACTGTCCTAAATCCTTTAGTCAAATATGAATACATGAGATATCTGTTCTTCTAAGAAAGTAAGAGTTAGTCATCATTCCAAAGGAGAGCTTGACACCATGACCTGTCTTCACCCTGGGGGTACACAACCAGATTAAAAGGTCAACTTGCCTTTATATTTAATATTCTGATAGGAGATGCTCTTATATATCAAAAGACACATTTTACCTAAAGCTTAACTTGTTTCTGAGGGATGAACACCAAACTAGTGCAATGGTTTTTAGAGGATTCTAGTAGCCCTATAGTTTCATTATTCTAAATGTAGTTCACTTTAAATTTCTGTAAAATACCAGTAAATAAATAGATAAATTAGTTCATTGTGCAGGACTCTCATTCCAGTACAAAATACAAGTCTGCCTAAAAGAGTGGCAAGTTAGAAAGCCAATTTTATGTCCACATTACTCCTCTTTTGGCACCAAAGAGTCATGTTAAATGCCACGAAGAGTGAATTCGTTTCATGAAAGGCACAAGAATGCAACCAAACTTAAAACAGATGTTCATGTAGGATCTTGAAAAGCTGTGGTGTGGTGTCGGTGAGTATTGATTTTGTCCTGACACGGTAGATTTATTTCTGCAATTCCTATCAGGAAATTACTCCCACTGAAATGCTGTTCTGTGCTACAAATTGGAGTTACTTCAGTATTGATCTAAGTGACTAGCTCTTAATTCATTAATCCACTGAATTTTGAAGAACATTCCTTTTTATTTTAAAAATGGTTAGCCAAATTGTATCTTAAATCATACATGTACAAAGAAGTTGACCAAGTAATGACATTGTCCTCAAGTATATTTCAAAACTGAAAAAGAAAGATTTTTACTCAATTGTCCTATCAATGCTTTACGAAAACTATAAAGCAATAATAATTATGAACTGTGGTAACAGTAGTAATTGACAGAAAAAATACAGCCTCATTTTCACTTGCATTACTAAATGATGTGTTTTGGTAACAACATATTACTTTCATTAGATTTAGTGATTATTTACATTTGAAATTTGTGACAGTGGGCTCTGAACTCTGGCCTACAGAGCTGCACTTCTTGATGCTCTTCACTTGATGCTCTTCACTTGTATTTTCATTGAAAAATTTGGCTTACTGTACAGAAACTTGGGAGCTGGAAGTGGTTGGTCTTGCAATTTTGGTAACTATAAAATCCAGAATTTGGGGCAAGGAAGAGTTCTTTTCACTCTGCCCTTTGCAAAGGCAATGTTTAGTCATAGATGTTACATGTTTGTTTGGGGATTTTCCTCATCAGTTGCTAAAATGAAATTAGCTCTTATTTGAAAAAGGCAATGAAGAGGCAGAAATACTTTTTTACTAGCTTAAGGAATGTTACTTTTCATCCATTTATTTTTTTAAGGAAGCTGTAATAGTAAATTAGTCACAGGACCTATTTTCAGTGCAGGTATTACTGAAGGGCTAAAACACACCTGCTGGTGTGTCTTAGTTGAATACCTGTTTAGTCAGTCAGGTCATCTTCTCTCTCTTTTTCGAAAGTTTTTTGGTTTCCCTTTGCTAAAACCCCTTTCATTTTTCCCTGGTTTGCTTTCAGCTTTGACCAAGTCTATATGATGTTTTTCTGTGGCAATAGCTGAATAAGCAAAGCAGGATGTGATCCCTAATTAGTAGAACATGTGGTGACATGACATCCTCACACAGGATGTTTATCTGCAGCCCAAGGTGGCTAGTCTTGTTCTGTCCCTGCAGTACACAGCAGAGCTGCATCCATCTGATCACAACAGACTATAGCTGTGAATCTGCTTTAATAAAGCCACTGTCACTTAGGCAGAGCATAGTTTGTTTTGATTTATCTTTAAAGATATAAGGCACAGTTATTTTCTTGTAAATGTGATTTTGAATTGCCTAACTTAACCACGCCACACCAACATAAACTAAAAAGGGCATAAGCACAGTTTATCTTCTCTCGTTTTGAGTACTCTTGAATTGCTCTTCAGCGGTCACAGATGTCAGTGTCACACACACATTACCTGAACTATGCCTTGGTCAGTCTATTAAACCCTCCTTTGTTTCTGGTTTTACAGGCAAACCGCACCTGCCCGATCTGTAGAGCTGATGCTTCGGAAGTACATCGTGATTCAGAATGACCAATCTTAAGAGCACAAATCTGGTTGGGGTATTTCTGGTCACATGTATACATGAACCGTCATGTGGCTTCCAGCCTACCCTTTACACAAAAGGGTCAGTGGACCTTACTTTGCACTGTGTGACTTAATCAACTATAAAGCTTATAACTAGTCTTCACAGTTATGGGATTGTTATACTAACAGTGTGATTGGAACTCCAAAGATTTTTTTTCTTTTTGAGCTTAATTTTGTGTGTGCACTAACATTCCCTGGGTTTTGTGTGATCATTCCGAGTATTGCTGCGAGATTACTGTGGATGTGATCTTTAAGCATGTGCTTTGTGTTACAGAAAAGAAAAAAATGTGGTAGCTCCAACCAATATAGCAATCTACCTTATACAGAGCCTTCAGATACTGTGAGTGGGGATGAGTGGTGAATGGGGATGAGTGAGTGGTCTGAGTGTGTTAGGCTGTGAGAGGAGGTGCAAGGGGTGCTTTTGACTGAGCGTGTATGTGTGTGAGAACCTATATACCAGCATGTACTGAGGATGTATGCGTGTAGTAATAATAATGCTGCAATGTATAATCTTTTGTTTTATTTAAGCAGTACTAGTACTGTACACTGGTTCCTTTCCTTGTGTTTGCAATTGCACACTGAATGCAAAGGGTGCAGCAATTACAAACATTTAGTTTTTCCTCCCTGATGTACTTACAGGTGTAAAGACCTTTCTACCTACCATTCAAATGGCTGTTATGCTTCCCCTTTGTTGGAGGCTTTAACTGTGCTCTACTAAAGAATGTTGATTGTTCTTACATGAGTGACTTGGGGGTTTTATTACACGTTACAAAGTTCAGATTTTTAAACGTCTGGTTTACAAGTTATTTTGTTAATGTAGAGTTGCAATATTGCATTTAGCAATATTAATATTTTGAATTGCTAATACATATTGATATCAATGTTTTTCTGTTTTTCTTTAGCTTCTAAGCATTGGCTTTAGTCACGTGGTTTTTTGTCATCTACAAGGGAGTTTGTATGCAACTAAAATAACTTGTAAAAGGTTAAATGCAATTTTTAGGGTTTTCTCAA
Organism: Acanthisitta chloris; assembly: GCF_000695815.1. NCBI lineage: Eukaryota > Metazoa > Chordata > Aves > Passeriformes > Acanthisittidae > Acanthisitta > Acanthisitta chloris. The sequence continues at coordinate 15,601 of NW_008651015.1, read as the reverse complement.
AGAAGGAGAACTTAATTTTTTTTTTTTTGTTGTATCACAAGGTTTTGGTTGTTAACTGCAGAATTCATTTGCCCTGATGCTGCTTCTTGCCCTTCTTTATTTCATTATGAGTGTGATGGGAAGAAGGAACTCGCTCAGTTTTGCAGTTGAGTTTCCAGAGTGCTCCAATATAGGAGAAATTGGAACATCTTCCAGAACGGTGCTGTGAAATAGGAGGGGATAACCTGTATTCAAGTGCTCTGAATAATATTTTATTTGGGCTATTGAAAAAACCAGTTTGCTTTATAATGTTCAGACTGTTAACATCGCTGATGTGTTTCAGCAAAATACTTAGTTCTGCATATACCACAGTTGTTAAAAGGATGCACTTTTTGCCTTGAAATTCTGGTAAATTCAGTATCATTACTTCAGTTGCAGCAGCACAAGTGGCACAACTACCAGTATTGCTAAAACTTGCTGCCAGTCTCAGCTTTAAGTTTGTTCTTTATCACTTCTGATGCTTTTGTATGCTGCTATGTGTTAGTATCAGTTATAATTTCAAACAGTGTTAGATGTTCTGTGCTGATTTTCCTCTTTGAAGTTTTTACAAACAGTTCTTGGTGCAGCTAAATAAAAGCACAATCTTGCCCTCTTTCAGATGCTTTTCCCTGTGTTTAGTTAGGCAGGTAGTTCTCAAAAACAGTGAAGCTTTTCATACCTATCCTTATCTAGGAACACTAAATAAATAAAAATGCTGTTACATCAACTTCAACATAGTAGAATTTCTCCTCTCTTCCAGAGGAGGTAAAGAAGGCTTTTCACAGTAGAACCTAGCAGGTTAAATTACATGTTATAAAGTTTATTTTTTTAACAAATCACGCTGTTTAAGAAGCATATGCCACGTATGTCTTATAAAACCTAGGCTCTTTTATATAACTGCAAAAGGAAAAAATTCCATGTGTACAGATCTAAACATGACTAACACTACTGTGCTTAGTATTCAGTTCAAAGCATGGAAAGAGGGTATTTTCCCTCAACTAGATACAGGTGAACAACACATTCTGCTGAAGCCAAGGAAAAGTAGTTCTCTTTCTGGAACTGAAGAAATCTTGATGTGTAACATTCCCTTTATTCCCCCCAGTACAATTCTGGGAGGCAGTGGGAGATCTAGGAGACAGGGCCTGAGTTAGTAAAATTGCGAAATTAATTGTTGCACTCCTACGGTTCATCTGTTCTGGAATGGTTCTTTCATTTGCATGGGACTCCTGCAGATGTATGTTGACTTGTGTCCCATGATTAGTGAGTACAAACAACACATGGATATGTCCTGAATCAGCTCAGACAAGCCACAGCCACGTCCTCACTGTGGTGGCTGGTGAGGGAAGGGGATTCACATTCAGCTGTTAACTGCCATGTGTTATGCACAGCCTGCTGTGGTGCCTGACAGCAGCTGGGTTCAGCCACAGTTCTTATGTTCATTGCTGTTCTGCTGTTAGCTAACTCTTTCTTCTCCAAAAAAAAAAAGGCAAACAGGTTGGTTTTTTTTGTTTATCATATTGGCACTTCTGAGTTTTTTTTGCATAAACTGTCAATTTAATTTGACGTTATAGTGGATATCAAGGCCTACAGGTAATTCCAGTGTCTCATTTTGTGGCTTGACAAAAAAAACCCACAAAGCCATGTGTTGTATGTTGTTTTGTACAGGCTCTTGAATGTGACTTCACAGCTGTTAATACTTGGGATGAGACTTACCAGCTGTTTTAAGTGTGGAAAACACATTTTGAAGTTGTCTTTGGGACTTTGTAAGAGCTGTGGTTTTTTCCTTTGGTCCATTGTTACCTCATTTTGCTATTTGCTTCAGATTTGCTAATTATTATGAAAGCTTATGGGTTTTGTTGGAATCAAGTTGTTTTTTGTCAAGTGTTTTCTTCAAATCATATGCTGTTATATCATTTAACATGTAGTTTGAAATGTGTTATAAATACCTGTAACCAAATTATTTGAAGGCTTGATAAATTTTTAACAAAATTTGTACATTTTTTATGAGAGTTACTAGTAATGCTTTACAAGGTAGTGCAACAAATTTTTATTTTTAATCCCTGTTCCCAATTTTGGAGTTGAGAGAGTTGTTCAGTAATAAACGTATGTTGTACACTTGCATGATTTTGTCCTGTTCTTTCTCTTGGGGGTGTACTGTTTTCTTTTGTTACTGTGCATATTTCTGTGCATGATCACATGACTTGAGATATTTTTGGTAACAGCTGCTTGTGTTGTAGGGGAAAGTTTTGCCACCTTAACTGTAGCATGCAACAGATTGATCATTATTTTTTTTTAATCTATATTGAGACAACATAGGAAACTGAAATGAAATGCTGTGTTGTCTTATTTTTGAAAGTGTGATAAAACTCTTAATTCGTAGTACTCAAAGCCTCACCTGAAAGGTCAGCTTTCTAAAGATGTTATTTACTTAGTCAAAAGAAAATGTGCAAGGGTGGAGGTGCTCCTTACACATACTATTCACACTGTGTATCAGCTGAAGATGTGTTACACTTTTGCAGTACCCTAACAGTGGTAAGAAATGAAGGATAAAACTGAATTATAATGAGTTTGGTTAGCCAGGCCACACAAGAAGCTGGTGGTGAAACAAAACACCCAACCCAAGAGTTGTATGGTTTTGTTTTTAATGAGGTAATGTGAACTAAGTTGACAGATGTAATTGTTTAAGAGGTTTTCAGTTACACAGGGCATTTAATAGCTGCATCAATAGCAGGTGTTCTTTGTACTCAGACATATTTGAGAATCCTTTTGCAAAGATTCACACACGTATCTTTTGGTTTTATAATCCTGGATAACAGGTTGCCTTCTTTCATGCAGCAGATGTTAATAATTAACTACACTGTTGGAAGTGATCAGTGCTGCCAGTAGAACTTGCGCAGCTAAATTACTGGGCTGTCCAGCTTCAGCAGTGCCAGGGAAACTTAGAAGTACTAGTGCCTGGCTTAGAGCCTGTACCAGCAAGCAAAGCCCTGAGACCAGAGCAGGCCTCCCTGGTAAAAATCATAGAATAGCTCAAATTGGAAGTGACCCATAAGGATCACTGATTCCAAATCCCTGCTCCTTGCAGGACTACCTGAAAATAAATCATGTAACTTTGTCTAGATATAAAATTGTCTAGGCATTCCTTGACCTCTGCCAGGCTCAGTGCTATAACCATTTTGCTGGGGAAGCCGGTTCCAGTGATTGACTGCACTCAGTGTGGCCATTTCCAATACCTAACCTAAACCTCCCCTGGCCCAGCTTCATGTCATCGCCTTGGGTCCTGTGAGTAGTCACCAGAAAGGAGATCAGCATGTCCTCTGCCTGTCCTGAGGAAATGCCCCCTCAGCTTCCTTCTCCCACAGAAGAGCTGGGCTGAACAAACCAAGTAACCTGAGCCACTCTCAGTAAGTCTTGCCCTTGAGGCCTTTCACCATCTTGGTCACCCTCCTCTGGACACACTCTGAAATCTTTATATCCTTACATTGAGGTGCCCAAAACTCTGTACAGCACTCAAGGTGAGGCTGCACCAGCACAGAGCAGAGTGGGACCAACACCTCCCTTGACTGGTTGGTGATGCTGTGCCTGATGTGCCTCAGGACATGGTTGACTCCTGGTTGCCAGGGTTCACTGTTGGCTCATATTCAACTTGAAATTGACCCAAACACCCAAATCTCTTTCAGTGGGGCTGCTCTTCAGCCTCTCATCCCCGAGTTTGTACATATAACCATCATTACCTTGTCCCAGGTGGCAAATCTGGCTCTTGATCTTCTTAAATTACATCTTAAATTACATATGGCTGTTGATCACCCACCTCTCTAGTCTAGCCAGATAATTTCTGGAATGTGTCTACACTGTGGGAGCTACTCCTAATTTAGTATCATTGGCAAACTTACTTAATGTGCATTCAACTTCTTTATCCAGATCATTTCATAGAATCACTGAACCACTAAGGTTCAAATAGACCTCTGAGATAACAAAGTCCAACCTTCGATTGAACACTGCCATGTCAACTAAACTACAAGCACTGAGTGCCATGTTGTGTGCTTTTCTGAACTCCTCCAGGGATGGTGACTCCACCACCTCCCTGGGCAACGTATTCCAGTACCTGACAAACATGCTTCAGCACCTCAATGTCTTTCTTGTAGTGAGTAGCCCAGAACTGGACACAGTATTCAAGGTGTGGCCTCACCAGTGCTGAGTACAGGGGCACAATCACTGCTCTGGTCCTGCTGGCCACAGTATTTTTGATACCAGTCAGGATGCCATTGGCCCTCTTGGCCACCTGAGTGCGCTGGTGGCTCATGTTCAACAGCTGTCAACCAGCACTCCCAGGTCTTCTTTCACCAGGCAGATTTCCAGCTGCTCTGCCCCAAGCCTGTAGTGCTGCCTGGGACTATTGTGGCCAAATTGCAGGACCTGGCACATTGGCTTGCTGAACTTCATACCATTGGCCTCAGCCCATTCATCCAGCCCGTTCAGATCTGCAGTTGCCTTCCTCCCCTCAGCATATCAACACTCCTGCCCAACTTGGTGTTGTCTGCCAGCTGACTGAAAGAGAATTCAATCCCCCCATCCTGTTCATCGATAAAGACATTAAACAGGACCAGCCTCAATATTGAGCCCTGGGGAACAGCATTTGCAACTGGCCACCAGGTGGATTTAGTTACATTCACCACCACTCTCTGGGCTTGGCCATCCATCTAGTTTTTAACCCAGTGAAGAGTACACCCATCCAAACCATGGGCTGCCAGCTTTTCTGTGAGAACATCATGGGAGACAGAATCAAAGACTTTACTGAAGTCCAGGTAGACTACATTCAGAGCCTTTCCCTCATCCACTACGTGAGTCACCTGGTCCTAAAAGGAAACCAGGTTGGTCAAGCAAATTTATGAAAACATTAAAGAGCACTGGCTCTAAAACTGAGCCCTGCAGAACTCCACTAAGTAAACCTAAGTAAAGCTGACATAAGCTTAGCTGCTGCCTCTGCACCAAGATTTTGTGCATTTCCCTTGTGCTGCTATTCGTTGTCAGCACTAGCAAATGCATATGTCCTGCAAACAACCTCGGAGATGCAGTACCAATGTATGTCAGATTCTGAGCACCAGTTTATACCCAGGCAACTGCCATAACTATATTTCCTATGAGCTCTGCCAAATTTATCACTGGTTCCAGCAATAAAACACTAATATATTTTGCAACAGAGTCCATCTAAAACCCTGCACTGTATGTGCAACTATACAGTTTGTGCTGTAGCAGGGACATGCTTTGTAGTATGTCACATGTTTACACAAAAGGGAAACCTTTGGCAGAAAAGACAGCTGATCCCTAGGCAGCTTCCTGCTTACCTTCCATGCAAATGAAATGATGTTTGACTGGGAAGGTGGGGAAATGCGGCTTGGAGAACACACTTGTTCAGCTGGTAGATGAATGGCCAAGGCTGTGTCTTGCCAGACAGTTTTCTCACTGTTGAATCTGTAGATTTTCTGTTTCCTGTTGAGTATACTGCCCTTCTGCTGTCCCAAACACAACCACTTTCAAAATCTAAATCACTTGATCTTAAAACAAATACCAAACCAAACTGCAGCCATTCTGTAAGTCCATGAGTAGCATGTTCTAGTATCTAGAAGAAAATCTAGCAGATTTTCATTTTGAAATGGACATCTTGGAGAGGTAAAGCACCATCCTGGCACCATTAGAAGAGTCTAAGTAAACAGCTGTGCAGACACCCAAGCCCCTCTATGACAAAGGTCTTGGGACATGTCCCATGAAACTCCTTCTATCTCATTTTCTCTCCATAGATCTGTGTGTCCAGGAGAATCATATTCATCAAACTATGATTGATAGGATTTGGAGGATATTTGATTTTTCTTTTGAGAGTCACTTATAGGAAAAATACAGGGAGAGGAGTTCAGAAGCAATTCAGAGCTTCTTGAGTCCTAGGAGTGTGGACCACCTTATTCAATAACTGAAGATAAACTGCTGAGTTCAACAAGTGAAATGAGAAAGAAGTATACCCAAAACAAGGAATGAAAATCTGGTTTTGTGTGCAACAGACTAGTAATGAAATGAGGTACATAGTTCATAATGTTTATATGGCCTACCATCTTAATAAAAACAAAACCCACAAGACCTTTAACAGCTGTGATAGTTTTGCATAGTAATTAAAAAGTATTTCTTTAAAAATTAATAAAATAATCATGCTAATTGAAAGAGGTTATTAGTTCTCTTACAGCTTGCTCTTGCTCTGCAATTTACTGACCTATTGTTGATCACAGACCATATACCTTCTGTGTACAGAGGGTTATTGCTACTCTTTGCTTTCTATGTAAATCAACTCCAACATGGAGAGCCAGGAGCACTTTGGGCCTGTGTGGTTTCATGTTGCCTGGCCTTATGACATTTTGCTATGTCATTTTCCTTCTGAAGAGCAAGGCCAAATATATTAAAAAAGCATTTACTGCAAACTTCATCTTCCTCTGTACACCATTGTAGCTTGAGGCATCATCAACAGATTTAAGGAAACAGCAGGGAAAGGAAGTTGCAGAGCATGAAAAGAAATGATTGCATTTCATTTTTAAGACTTCAGCATGGAGAATGATCAGTTAGCAATAAAATCAGTAAATGCAGTTGAGTACTACAAATGATAGAGCATCAAGAAATAAAGATGTCAGTTTTGGTCTTGGATGGCTGCTCACTCACATACTAAAATTAATTCTATCACCAAATCATCTGTCTGTTATTAATGGGGTGCCTCATTCAACAAATGAATGTGCTTCTGCAATGCACAATCATTAACTGTACAAGAAAGGACTGGAAATAATATAGGTTCTGTAGGGTTTGACATTTACTGACTAATATAATTACCATATGCTGAGGAAGTCACACACACAACACACACAACACAAATAGTCATTACAGTAATGTATTAGCAGGTCATCCAATTCTGCATACCCTAATTTTTGTGTAATGTCCTCAACAAGTCAAGTTTCATCAATTTACTGATACAAAAAGAGCCAAACAAATAAAGAATTGTTGTGAGACCTCAGTCTACCCCAGGGGGAAAGGACAGTGGCAGGAGCCAGAAGCACAAGCCTCCAGGTTAAGCAAAGGTCACTGTGGAGAGGTTAACCGTTAAATTCATCCTGAGGTAGCAGGTAGAAGTGGTATTTTGCCAGAACTCCATACCCGAAGTAAAAGTTATAATCTGTCCTAATCCATTAAGAAAAGAACCGATGATCTGCTTTGATAAATCTTTCTTGAGGTATCAGAAATTTGGAGCACAGACAAGATTTGCTCATGCCGATTAAGGAGCATATTCCTTGGGAATCCATTTGTACCAACCACCCCTGGGCTGCTGGCCTTCCTGAGGTTTGTCTTAGAAGTAGGAGTTTGCAGTTGATCTCTCCAGTGTGACTCCATAATTTTACTTCTGATGGATTTTGCAGGATCTGATGCCAAGGAGAATCAAGTGTCTTATACATCATTGTGTCCCTGAGCTTCTGAAACTCAGCTGAGTCTGTTGTTGATACAGGACAGCTTAGTTGCTGAAATTTCTCCCCTCAGTTCATGGACTATTATGTAGATGGCTCCATAGGAGAGTGGAAATGAAAGATACACTTCCATTTTGATCTTGTTTTATGACCTGGAGAAAAAATTACCCAAGAGACAGCTGAGAAGACTGTATCTAGTCATAGCAAGCCTCTGTTTCTCTGCATCCATTGGATGAAGCAAAGTGCATCAACCAGCAAAAGGCTGCTAGCCTTCCTAGGAACTGCAGATGACAACAATTCAACAACTAATGCTGTCTGGGGAGACAAAGGGGCCTTCCCTCCACTGCTCTGTGCATCTGGCTGTGTCAGAGCTGCAGTTTTATAACACAAAACCTTCAACCACAATGTAAGTTCTACACACTCCCACTCCTTCTCCTCCTATTTGTCTTCCCCCACTTCCCAACATGGTGTGCTGCCCCTTTAGTAGTGAGAGGAATCATGGGCTGTGGCAATAACAGCATAGAACAGACAAAACTAAGGACAATATTACTGCCAGTGTGACAATGCACTTTGTGGGCTCTGCAGACAGCTAGTCTTGCTGCTGCATGGTACTGCTGGTAGACTGGGAGAAACCTGGTGAGATGCCAGCTCCAAGATGTTTCTTCGAAGCTCTCCTGGATCCTATTAATGTTGCAGAGTGTTGAATCTTTTACAGTTCTGCTGAAGCTCTTTGACACAGCCATGACATTAGGTAATATCCTTCCACTCCAGAGATATTACTGGTACAGGAATTGTTATTAGGTGAAGGAGACTGGGAGTGCTTTTCTCCTCAGATGGGGTCATGCAGAGGGACAGTGCCACTGTGAGAAAAGTGGGCTTCAAATTGACACCAGATGGGCTGTGTCAGGCACAGTGCACAAACGGAGAGAGTGTCTTACTTAACATCCTTTCTTCCCTGTAGGTGCCAATATTCGGTATAAAACCCAGATTCTATGAAAAGGAAAGTGGTGTGTAGGGGGATTTTTCATTTGAAAGGGCAGTTTCCATGTGAGTTGTTAATTAATGGCCTTATTTAATTGACAGGGCATCTAAATTACGGCAGACTGAGATGCAGGTCTAATAGTTTGTATTTGAGTACAAGTAAGGCAGGGCTGACCTAAGTATATGCAGCTGTGGCTGCTGTTATTACATAGTACTTCACATCTTACACCTCAGATGATAGGTAAATTGTACCTACCTACCTGCCAATATTTCTGGACCCTTTCCTGAAATCTGCTCTGTGGTTTGTTATCTACCACAGCTTAGTGGGGCAGTTTCCTTTTCCTTGGAAATTTTCTGGGGAGTTGTATAATGTGCCTTTTGGGTAGGAACTCCAGTTGCTGTGCTTTGGCCCCTGGAAGACAATCATCTGTTAGACAAGAAGTGCCTGCTCTGCAATTGGCAGTGTTGAGCAAGTATTTCAAAGATCTGATAAACAGCATAATATCATGGATAAGCAAAAGGCAGAGGATACAAAGAATACATATTTTTCAGGAAGATCTCAGTTACCAATGAATGCAGATGGATTTCAGTGCTACCTTTGCTGGGCTGTCCTAGGATAGTGTTGTTGATCCAACAGTTCATCAATAACGTTGTGAACAAGTAGAAAAATAGAAAGTGAAATCAGAATGTTGCCATAGAGCTAGATGGGAAAAGATAATCCAGAAAAGAAAAAAATTTCTTTGCCTTACTGCTAGTTGGAGGGTTGTCTGTAGCAAACAAAACATAGAATCATAGAATTTTAGGGGTCAGAATGGACCTTACAGATCACCTAGTCCCAACCCTCCCTGCCATGGGCAGGGACACCTCCCCATTAGACCAGGATGCTCAAGGCCTCATCCAACCTGGCTTTGAACACCACCAGGGCTGGGGCAGCCACCACATGCCTGGGCAACGTGTTCCAGTGTCTCAGCACCGTCACATGAAAAGGTTTTTTTCTAATATCTAAAACTCCCCTCCCCCCCTTCAGTTTCAACCCATTACCCCTTGTAACTGCAGTTCCTAAAAAAGAGTCCCTCTCTGGCTCCCTTGTAGGCCCCTTCAGATATTGAAAAGTTGTTATGAGGTCTCCACGCAGTCTTCTCCAGGCTGAACAGCCCAAACTTCCTCAGCCTGTCTTCATAGAAACATGTCACAGAAAGAATCTGGGGCTGAAGAACAATAACAAGAAGAGAGAAGTAAGAAACCAAAATTAAGTCAGTACAAGGTAGGAAGAGTGGGCATTTGAAGTGCATAGATAACAATACCAAACAAATTCTACATTTCCTAGCTCTAAGTAGCAATCCCTCTCTCAGCTGCATATCCAGATTATGTGCTTACATTGAAACTTGCTGCCTCTTCCTAGCTATGTTCTTCCAATCAAGACATGTGAAATCAGTCTTGCTCAATCTGAGCATCTCCATGCTGGATATACAGCCTAGATCCTGCCTGGGACTGAGAACGTTGTGTGCTAGAGATTCCCTCTCCTTCCTGTGAAAGCTGTAACCTCTGAGCATCACTCAGGCTTGACTGAGAGTTGTCTCCTTCTGAATTTCATCTTCCTTAGCCCTCAACTCACATCAGCCAGTGAAGAGTGATGTGGCTTCATGTGCTCCAGTACATGGTAGCCTAAGTGGGGCACACGGTGCTGCAGGTGTTGCTGGTAACATCTTGCTGACATAGCATGTACCTTGAATTGAGGTGGGCAGATTGTCTCGCAAAAATGCAAATCCTGCCTGTCTTCAGAAGACAAATGAGCAGAAGTCTGCCTGGCACTGGGGAAGAAACACATGGAAAGCAAGAGTGTGTGACTGAAGAGGAAGGGAAGGAGTAAGTTATAATTCTCTCCTATCAGCTAGTTTTCAGTTGTGGCATCATGCTTTGAAAAACATCTGGGAGAACAGAGAGCCTGTGTAATTAACCTGTTTTGCTTGCAACACACTACATCAAGTAAACCAATCCTGTTATGTAAATATTGAGTGCCTTCTTTCACAGGGTATCTGGGACTGTGCTCCTCCTGCTCTGGAAGCATTGGCTTTCAGTGCACAAGTCAAAGATAAACTCTTAACAGCTGCTGCTAAGGCCAAGTCTGCAGCTTGCACTATGGCCCAGGTCCAAGAGGAGATGTTCACCTCACCGTGGTCAGCACAGAGGTACCTTATGCTGTAGGGAGGTGCAGGAAGGAAGATAAGGAGAAGCAGAGTTATGAAGAGATGCTCTTCCAAGAGCTACAGGCCATGTTGAGCGTATAGCTGAGGCCACACAGTGGTACTTGAATGCTAACTTGCAGGCACAGGTAGCCCAGGATGTGTGCCCAGTGGCAGGACATGAGCTAAACCCAGCTCAGTGGGATAACTGGGAACGATCTCTCAAGGGGGATAGGACTGCTGCAGCAAAATCTGGGCAGATTCACACCTCCTTTCTTGTTTGACTTACAGCGCTGTTGGGGAAGCAAGTGGGGATCATTTTCTGGCATTTTTTTGTTTGTTTGCAAAAAGCTGTGGGCAAACTCTCCAGGAAGGCTGCTTGTGGCCATGCCCTGCTGCTGTCTGAGTAACATTCTGAGCTAAGGTTGAAGTCTTTTTGCTTAGAGGAATGCTTTGAAACGTATTGTTTTTTAATGGCACTGTGTTGACAGGGGCTCTTTGTGGCTGGGTGAAGAGATGACCCCTTGCCCTACTCTGTAGGGAGAGGAGCCTATCTGAAGCACAGTTGCCAGGA
>NW_008651015.1:0-4330 GCF_000695815.1 Acanthisitta chloris | reverse complement strand
AAGAGAATGGGATTGCAGCTGAGGCTGACAGTGTGCCCCTGTTTCCTGCATGTGTGCTGCCTCCCAAAGTATGTGGACACCACTGCCAGGTCCTTGCATCCTCCTTTCTCCCCCTTTTCTGTCTTTGTTTTCCCCTTCTCTGTCTGAAGGTTCTGTGCTGGCAGCAGTAGTTGTCAGGTCTGAGATAGGCTTGTTGGGCCATATTGTGGACGCCTCTGCCCTTACTTGTTTTGGAGAAAGCTGATGAGGAACAACTAGGAGTGCCTTTCCAGGAGGCAGCCCACTGCCAGAGAGGTGCTCCCAGCCCTTGCCAACCCAGAATGAGTGTGGAGTGCTGGCATGTCAGAGTCTTAACTAGATGAAGGGAGCAGGGTGTCTCTTGGAGTAGCAAAAATCTTTTCTTCCACCTTCGTTACCAGTGTTGGGATTGCTCAGCATGTCACATTGCAAAGGAATCCCTTCCTTCCAGATACTGGTATGAGTAAAAATACACCTTGATCTGTTCAGCCATTGGTCTAAATGTCTAACTTTGGGGTTGTTGCTCTTTTCATGTAAAGATTAAAAAAATTGTCTTGGTCATTTGCAGTCCTATGGTAATGAATTTGTTCCTCATCTCTCTCTGGATCTGACCCTCCAGACATGGTGTTTTCTTCACCCTCTGAATGTTGACTGCAAGCAGCAGCGCAAGTGCTTTGCCCAGAATACATGTTTTTTCTTGCTCTGGTACTATTGTATAGCAGCATACACAGCTTCACCATGGACAAACTGAATCTGACTAATCTATGGTTGAGTGACCAGTGGACAAGGGAAGAGCTATAGATGTCTTCTCCCTGGATTTCTGGAAGAACCTTTGTATGCTGGTCTTGCCAAATGTTGAGGTAAGCATGACTAGGACAGTCTCTTTGGTTCCCCTAGGCCTCAATTATCTTTTGTTTCTATGTTGAGTTTCAGTTCACAGTGTAGAGCTTCAATTCTATGTGATCAATAGTTAACTCTACCACTGTTCACAGAGAAAAGTTTTTAAACTTTTAAAACTTTTTTCTTCACACTTTAAAAAAAAACCTCTTTAAACTTTTAAAACCAACAGTTCCATTTGGGTTTAGGTTTCTTGGGTTTTTTTGGTAGATGGCTGTAAAAAATGTCAAGATCTGCACCAGGACCTGTAAACTTTACACTAAACCAGACTTCATTCCTCCTCTTCACCTGCACACCCTGGTATGAAGATGGAGTCAGAGTTTGCATTAGGAATTTTCTACACAAAGAAATAGAGAATGCTGTGGTTAAACCAAAGCCAGGTCTCTGTGTGCTGCATGCTGCCAGCTACACACACAAACTGCAGAAATGGGTCCTTAGCTTGCAGAAGGCTTATGAAATCCAAAGTCAGGAGAAGGAAAGTGTCATTTCACCTCAAAACTAACGAATGAAGGCTCAGACCCATTCTGACACCACTGTTCTTCCTCATCTGCTTTCATGCTGAGATACTGCTGAACTAGGAAAACATTTTAATTCCCTGTTTTCTTCTTGATTTAACTCTTACTTCTCTCCCCTGTCTGTGCAGGAAGATGATACTTCTTGGCAAGAGCAGCCTGAAGCACTCTCTGAGGCATTTCAACCCTGTTTTGAAAGCATAATGGTGTTCCTCCAGAAAGATGAAGGTAGGAGCTTCACACAAAGAGCAGGATGTCTCCTGCTATTCTGACCTCCCACAGCCACAATGCTGCAGCAATTTCCCACAGTGGTAGACTGCAAAATACTGGGGCGAAAGTACATCTGATTTTAATGCACGATATCAGCACCTGATCATCCAGTACTGTTTACAGGATCATTATTTCATTTTATGGCAACTGCCTCCTCTACATTAAGCAATTTAAAGCACTAAAAAGCACAGAGAGCCTCGTTCAGTAAGTTCATTTGTAATGGGAAATGCCCTAGGTACTAATGCGCAAATTCTAGCTCTGCAAGTCATGAGCATCGATAATATCCTTACAGACCAACTGATGATGTTGTTTGGACAGATAGACTTGATTGCTTGAACTGCTAGACACTAGGTACTGTCATTAGATGAACAAAGTCCGGGTGACAGCTGGCTACGAGTGCCATTCCTCAGGGATTGATACTGAGTCCAATGTGTCTTAATGTTCTTATCAGCAGCCAGGGCAACAGGATGGTATATGCCCTCAGCAAGTTTGCTGTGATTACAGACAAGAAGGGGGTGAAGCAGAGGATGAGGAGTGACTGAGTGGCAGGAAGGGTCACTCTTCCAAGGGACTGTGATGTACTGCAGAAATGCACCTGCATGAACTTCACAGAGGTCAAGACAAGCCTCTGGGCTTATCCAGCCCATGAAGTAACAATTAAAGCTGAGCACCAACAGGCTGGGGATAGAAAAGAACTTGGTCAGAAAAGGAACCAGGGTCCTGGGCCAAGTACCTTCCATCAGTGTCATGTGGCTTTGTGGTGATGAAGACCAGACACACATTGAAGAACACATTCGGGGCAGATAGCTTGGTGTGCAGCTGCAGAACGAGCTCTAGCTGGTGGGAGCCAGAGGCAAGAATCTATGACCTGTCACCAACCTTTTGCACAACAAAGGGTACAGGGACCTGTGGCCCAACCAGGTGACCAGACACTCAGAGACACAGCAGGAAGAACCCAGATTTTCACATGCTTAGACCTTAACGGTATAAAAGTCCAGGCTGTCTTTTGTTCGGGCTGCTTCTTCATATGCATCAGCTCAAGCTATTATTCTGTTGCTGCAGCAAGATTAAATGACTTGAAGGAACTGAGGTCTGACCTCAGAGGTCTGAGGCTCTGCTACAGGAAAGGTGGGGTTGAGCTAATAAGGAAAGCTGGTCTGACTGTGTGAGTGTAGGGTGTATAGGGTGTAAAGCAGGACACTGTAGGGTCACTGGAGCCATCCACTGAGAAGGGGCTTTGGTCCCAGCAGTGACAGTCTCTGGTGGTGGGAGTGTGACTGCCAGAGCGGTTCTGAATGGTCAGGAAAGTTTCCTTAACAGTTGGATGACCCCAAATGGGACTCTCAGCCACTGCCTTCAGAGTCTCCCTTTTCCAAATATCCAACTGCTGGCACTAGGTCAGTTCATCTGGATCACTGGAGCAGGGAAGAGACAAAAAGTGAATGTCAATTCCCTGAGCAGATTCTGTATAAACTGTAAGGGTGGATTTGAGGCTCTCTGTTGGTGCAGCATTTTGCACAGATTTGGTAAAACTACTGGTAAAGGGTCAAGTATGGATGTGCAGCCTGATCAGCATGAGGAGCACACAGAGGTGGTGTGGAGTCCCTCGTAAGGCATGAGGTGGAGGGGCAGGGCTCAAGTATCCTGTACAATGCAGGGGATTTGGAGCTCCTCTTAGCATTTGAAACAATGGGAAAAAAACCTGGCATAGCAAAGGGAATGTTCTTGGCCGAGGTTGCACAAAGGTTGGGGAAACTGAACTGTAAGTACTTGTGCCTGGCATGCTCCAACAGTGGGCAGGCTAAACTCTTAACTTGTGGATAAGGACTGTCTCTGAGGGCTGGGGCATGGAGTGGGGCCAATAAGGAAACCTGGTCTGACTGTGTGTAGGCAATCAAACAGGGCACCTGTTGGGTCACTGGAGCTGCCCACTGGGAAGGGACTTTGGTCCCAGCAGTGACAATCTGTGGTGGTGGGAGTGTGACTGACAGAGTGCTCCTGAAGGGTCAGACAGGAAAGTTTGACACACACAGACACACTTCTCTGGACAAGACACACATTAACTCCATCAAGCACACCCTCCTGCAGAAGCCACCAAGACAGGGATGGAGCTGAAGCTCAGCATTGCCAAAGACACATGGAAGGAACTGGACATAAAAGGCACTTTCTGAATCCTTGATTTATCTCAGCAACTCTTTCACAGGCATGAGATTCTGCTTATTTTCAGTGGGATTGCCCTTGCTTCTCAGTGCTCTGCATTCTTATGTATTAATACATGTAGAGATTTCAAACTTTCCACCAAAACGCTTGCTTGGTTTTAAATCTGTTCCTATTTTTGTGTGTGTGTGTGTATGTGTGAATATTCTGTATTGCTTTTATTCACAGAAAGCAGCAGATTAAGAAAAAAACCCTGTTTGAATCTGTAGCTAAGAGTATGGAAACTTTGTAAGAGCATGAGCACTTGAGCACTTCGTTTCTATAAACGCGCACAAGACTCTAATGGCAAGACAGAAAGCGACACGCCCTGAAGACCATTTTTTCCCCCATTTTTGCATCAGGTATCTTGCTTAGCTATAAAACTGAAGCCCGTTGTTCACGGACGCTGCGGAAATGCCACCGAACAGTCCGTTTTC
>NW_008651014.1:24731-25370 GCF_000695815.1 Acanthisitta chloris | reverse complement strand
CAGTGGTAGTGTTGGGTGGACAGTTGGGCTGGATGACCTTGATGAATCCATGAATCTGTGACTTCTGTAGTTGTTCCTCCATATCCATAGATTTATGTTCAGCTCTCGTCAGATCTGAGACTGCAAAAAGGAACATTTTCTTTTTATGTCCTATTGCACTCAGACTGCCCTCAGCCTTTTTGCTTGTATCTGGAAAAAGAAGATACTCCTGCCTGGACAGCTCTTGCTGCTTTAATATAAAGATAGCTTGAAAGTACACCTTTGAGCAATAGCTGACTGTATGCTGTCATATGGACTTCCCAGCAGCTGCTTATTGGGACTCAAGAAAATGAATCTGTATTTCCCTCGCATTCAGAAAGCTTGAGAAGTATCCAAGTGTGTTGCATAGAAAAATCTTGCTGTGTGGTGCTTTTTGAAGTCCATAAATGCCTATTGTCACCTGAAAGCTATTTTACTGGGAAAAGTGCTAAGGTTTAGGGAGTCAGAGTAGCTTTCACATCTGAATCTGCTGGGAATTTTCAAATGTCTGGGTTACTTGAGTCTATGATGTCTAGAAACCCTCAGAGGTCTGCTGGACCATTTGGTGAACTCTTCAAATGGAGTGGTACTTGTGGCAACTGTAGTGTTTATAGCAGTAGA
>NW_008651014.1:22914-24695 GCF_000695815.1 Acanthisitta chloris | reverse complement strand
GGAAAGAAAAAAAATACCACTTTTGAGTAGATTTGCACTGTGTTTTCTGTAGCATCAAGTGAACACTCCCTGTTTAAGCACTTTGGCTTTTCCTTTCTTCAACTGTAGGAACTTTGTCTACTCTGACATTTATTTATTTGTGGTTTTTGATGCATGTTCATAGGTGAAGCATTACTGACTGTTGTTTGTTTCTGCTTCTTTTCTAGCCACCTCTTTATTTGGCAGGCTCACAATGCATTGTTCATTATCTGCTGTTTGCTGAAAGTATTCATCAGTCGAATGTCAGAAGAGGAGCTGCAACTTCATTTTACTTACGAAGAGAAAACACCAGGCTCATATGGTAGGTGTACACTAGTGCTAGTGAAACAAATATCCCACAGGAAGCTAAAATGTTTCAGTGTTTGTAGATGTGGCACTAAGGGACATGGTTTAGTGCTGGACTCAGCAGAGTCAGGTTGGACTTGATCATAAAGGCCTTTTCCCCTAGACCCTTTAGTGTCTATGATTAAGAATCCCAATCTTTGCTTTAAAATTAGAACTGAAGTACTAGAGAGTTAGGTTTAATTTGACATATTTTTAAATAGTTGTTCAGCAGTGATGCTTTAGACCTACTTGAGCTTTAGTAATTATACAATTTGTAAGGTGCTAATGGCCCTTTTCAGAGGAACAGAATGGTATTGTGGTGAAGCTGACAACACGCTAATGTTATAACAGTCATACTGCAATTTAATGTTTCCTTTCACATATCTTGCATAAACCAACTGTCAGGGACTGGAGAAAAGGTTGCCTGGCTCAAAAGAACCAGTTGGGAAAACGGGAGTGGGGAGCAGGTCAAGCTCTGCATGGGAGGGTTTGGCAGCTGCTCTCCCCCAGCCCCATGAGCCTTAGCAGGTAACTGCAGGTCTGCACTGCAATGGCCTCAGCGACCACATGGATCTGACGTGACCCTGAAATGCTGGTGGTCGACCACGTGGCCTTGCTGCAAGCCCCGAGATGATGTCAAAGCTCCTGGCTCTGCCTAAAGCACAGATACAAGTGTGAGCTCACACTGGGACAGGCCCTGGGTGAGGGGAATGGATAAAAGGAGGACAGCGAGACGTGGGTCACGTGCATGTCCCACTGCCCTGGGTTGGAAGCTGCTGAGACCACGCTGGATCCACACGTGGTGACTATCTACCTCTCTTTCTCATCTCCTTTTCTCCTTTTTTCTTTCTACTGTTCTCCTTTGCAATACATTAAGTTGCAAGTGGCACTGAGCAGTATCCCCTTAATGACTCACTAAGTGCCGAGATCAGTTCCTGGCTAAGGGCTTTGTTCTCTCAAGGTGTGCTGAGTGGAAGTTTGCAGTGTGTTTGAATGCTATGAAGTTAACTGGTTTTCCTTTTGCCAAATGTCTTATTCCACATGGGTGACCCAAAGTGCATAAGTAAAAGTTATTTCCATCTTGAACCTCCCGAGAACTGATTTTTTTCTCCTGCACACTGCACAGAGTAATTCAGAATTACCTTCCCCTCAACCTGCTGAGTGGACTGGGGTGTTAGACCAACAGCAGCCAGGTAGTGGAATTAATGCAATTTTTAGGAATCTAGTGAGGGAGGATAACAGTACTATGGTTAGAATTGATCCATTGAAAATGTGTCTTCTAAAATTTAATTTGTGGGCAATAGTTTATATAGGAGTATAGGAAAAGTCAAAGAATTTAGGCAGAATCTTCTAAAATAGAATCATAGAATTTTAGGGGTTGGAGTGGACTTTACAGATCATCTAGTCCCAGCCCCACC
>NW_008651014.1:0-22884 GCF_000695815.1 Acanthisitta chloris | reverse complement strand
CCTCCCCACTAGACCAGGAAGTTCAAGACCTCATCTGCCAGAGCTGGGGTAGCCACAGCCTCTCTGGGCAACCTGTGTCAGTGTCCCATCACCCTCAGAGCAATAACTTCTGCCTAAGGTCTCATCTCAATTTCCCACTTTCAATTTATCCCCATTACTCCTTGCCCTGTCACTGCAGCTCCTAACACAGAGTCTCTCTGCAACTTCACTGGGGATCCTGGCACCCCCTTCAGGTCCTGGCAGGTTGGCTCTGAGGTCTCCACACAACCTTCTCTTCTCCAGGCTGAACAGCCCCAACTCCCTCAGCCTGTCCTCATAGATTTAGTGCTCTTACCAACTTCATGGCCTTCTCTGGACTTGCTCCAACAGTTCCATGTCCTGCTTATGTTGAGGGCACCAGAACTGCACAAATTCAGTGGCCCCATCACAGAAGGCCACCAAATTCGTCAAGCATGACTTGACCTTTGTAAAACCATGTTGATTATTACCGATCACCTCTTTGCTTTTCATGTGCCTAAGCATAGCTTCCAGGTGCATCTCCAGGAAATGGAGCATGTATTTCAGGAGACAGAAGGTGGCAAGGAAGATGATCAAGTAATCTAGCTATTTCCTTCTGCTGTCTGTTCGTTCTTTTTGAGTAAGAATAATGCAGATGCATTAAAATCAATTAGATTACAGCAAAAAGAAAGTCTTAACATTGCCACAGTTCTTTCTGTAGCACTGTATCAAGATGCTCTTACACTGTGCGTGATGGGTAGTGCTAGCACAGGAGCCTTGAATTCCTTTGCTTTGTTGTAAATCATGGAATCATGTAGGTTTGCAAAGCCCTCTAAGTTCATGAGGTCCAAGTGCTAACCCAGCCCTACAAAATCCAAGTCAAACGTACAGTTCAGTTTGTGATTGCATGTTGCTTATTGCTAAAATAAAAATAATAAGGCTAAAAATGGTCTCAGAATGCTAATACAGCATGAGTGATTGTGGAAGAGCAACCAGAAGTATCTGACTGGATTTCCCACAACAGGGATACACATTGAGGATGCCCTGTGTGGGCTTCCTCATTGAACAGTGAAAACTGTTCATTAAAATCTGTTTAACTCCTTGGCGCCTGCCATTGCTCTGGGGAATTCAGACTTCTGGTGCCAAAAGATTAAGTGCTACATATTGAAATGGTTTAATGTATTTAAAGTGTGATGAGTGATCTCCAGGAATGAAGTCAGTTCGCTGATGCATTGGAGAAGAAAACCTGCTTGTAATAAGCTATCCCTGCAGACTGCCCATGGGTTTATTCTTGGATTAAAAAAATGACCCATATCTTGCTTCAGTGTACAGCATAGCGCAGTAGGATCGGTGGAAAAGCTGAGACTTCTGTTCCTTGAACCCCTGTGATCTTTATTCCTTGCACTGGGACTTCCTTGCAGCATGGTATGGAAAGTGATTCCTGTCACTGGGGGTCGATTCATGTTTATACCACCTCTAGTAGCACTTGACTGTAATTCACAATGACATTTATTAGTGATAATGTTGTGCCTGTTGGTGGCAAATGTACTTACCAATTATCTCTGAGCAGATTGTTTGTGGGATGTTGCTGATTAGGAAGGTAATTGTGTGTGGTCTGCTGGGGAGGCAGGAAACGAGGCACTCCTTGCCTCTCCCAGTGCAGCCCTGGCCTGACTCTGCTGCCGCAGTCGACTTAGGTTTCTAATTGGAAATGGTTCTTTGACCTTCCTCAGGGTATTGAAGTTCCTAACAGGCTGAGTTTACATACCCATCAGGTTTGGTTCATAACAATCTTCACATAGGTTTTTTTTTAAAGTATCTGTAGAGCGTGGTTATAAGGTGAATACTTTCCTATAGCTCTTATACTCAGCTACAGGAAAGTGAAGTATCATTAATGGAGGGGAATAAACTACTGTTGTGTTAGGGGCTATTAAAGTGAACAGAAGAAAATGAAATATCTTGTTGTTTGTGTTTTTGTAATGAGGTTGAGTGTGGCTTTTTTGAATTTTTATTTTTTAGTCTTTGTAAACTAGAACATGCCTGTTACTGTAAAGCTTACATAGATTTATGTAGCACATTGACCCTGGCTGGATGCCAGGCACCCACCAAAAGCTGCTCTGTCACTCCCCTCTGCACGTTAACAGGGGAGAGAAAATACAACGAAAGGTTCATGAGTTGAGATATGGACAGGGAGAGACCACTCATCAAATACCATCATGGGTAAAACACACAAGGCAAAACGGACTCAGCCTGGGGAAACTGAGTGATTTTATTACTAACAGGATCAGAGCAGGATAATGAGAAAATAAAACAGAGCTTAAAAACACGTTCCCCCACCCCTCCTTCCTTCCCAACTCTACCTCCTCCCCCGCAGCGGCACAGGGAGATGGGGAGTGGGGGCTGCAGTCAGTTCATCACACATTGTTTCTGCCACTGCTCTCAGGGAGAAGAGTCCTTCCCCTGCTGCAGTGTGGGGTCCCTCCCAGTGGAGACACCTTTCAGTGAACTCCAATGTGAGTCTTTCCCATGGGCCACAGTTCTCCATGAACTGCTCTAGTGTGGGTCACACTCCACAGGGTGCAGCCCAGTCCCTAAGAGACAACCTGCTCCAGTGTGGGGGACCCACAGGATCACAAGTCCTATCAGGAGCTCTGCTCCAGCATGGGTCTCCTCTCTCCATGAGTCTGCAGGTCCCTGCCAGGATCTGCTCCAGCAGGGCCTTCCCACAGGGTCACAGCCTCCTTTGGGAATCCACCTGCTCCAGCATGGGTCTCCTCCATGGGCTGCAGATGGATCTCTGCACCCCTGGGCTGCAGGGGAACAGCTGCTTTCCCATGGGCTTCACCACAGGCTGCAGGGGAATCTCTGCTCTGGCACCTACCTGGAGTACCTCCTCCTCCTCCTTTCCCACTGACCTTGGTGTCTGCATAGTTGTTCCTCTCACATATTCTCACTGCTCTCTTTTCTGGCTCCAGTTACTTCCATGCACTAACCCTATTTTCCTTCTTAAACATGTTGTCACAGAGGTGTTACTACCACTACTGATCAGCTTGGCCTTGCTGCAGTGGTGGTTCTGTCCTGGAGCTGCTGGCATTGGCTCTGCTGGACAAGGGGGAGCTGCTAACAGCTTTTCACAGAAGCTACCTTTGTTGCCTCCCCCCCTTGCAAACCAAATGCAATTTATTAGTACTTTTAACAAATTTTACACACTTAACACTATCTTTTATTAACATGATTTTTAAAAATTGAAGTTCTTAGTCATCCTTGATGTCTTTTCATTTACCAGGGCTTAATAGTAGTTGTTATTGTTCAATTGTGAGCAGGATTAAACAGGCTTTATAAAAAACGTTAGTATTTTAATGATAGAATGTTAATGAAACATCCAAAAAGCTTTACCATGTCTGAATTTTGAAGTTTACTTATTTTCTTAATGGCTGGTGAGTAGTTACTGGAACAAACAGTACAGGCACCCAACCACACAAACCACCTCTCTCATGTGATCCATTTTTGTATGCCTTATCCCATCTCACAGCCTTCTGAGAAAAGGTGTACCTGTTCTTCTCAGGATCATCTTGAAACTCATTAGTAAATCACTGTGTTTGTTTCCCTGTTTAAACTATCATAATCACTTGTTTATCCTTCTAGTTGGGTAATATATTCTAGTGCCATGTTCGTGAGTTTAAATAGAGCACCTGGGACCTCAGAGCACATAACTGCAGTGTCAGCATGTCGGGATGCTCATGCTGCAGTCAGTCAGAGCATCAGCACCTGCTGAGGGATATTTGGTATGTCAGGCAGAAGTGTGTGGTGTCTGGTAGTCCATGATGTATGGAAATATCCTTGTTGAGACTACTCTGAAATGTATCTTGTGTTTTGACAGGTTATATATGACACAGACACAATTGATTATTTAGCATTTTTTGTAGCTGTCTTATCTGGAAGAATTTTCCTCCCGGAGTTTGCAGCTCATACACTTCCACGTTTTCTGAACATTCTATTTATGCTTTTCCCTATTATGCTGTGTTTTAAGCTCAGAAGAAAGCTGTGCAGCTGTGCTTTGTGCCATCAAACGGGAATTTTTTTGAGTGCATGGATGTGTTGTAGTCTACCATTACAAAGTCGTAATGAAGAAATTGCACGGGATCAAGTCCCCACTAACAGCACTGTTTATTCTTTTGCTTGAGGAGAAGTTATACCATTAATAGAAGTTTGTTCCTTTTGACAGTTTTCAGTTTGTTCTTTAGCCCAGGAAGTTCAGCCTTTGCGTCTTCATCCATTATTGGGAATTTGCATAAAAATTTGGAGGATATTGCACAATTCTGATTGTGGAAAAATCTGTATAGAGACTTAAACTATATTCTTTCAAATTCTGCTGAAAAATTCCTGATATTAGTAAATCCCAAACTGAGCTCAGCATCTGCTTATCTGAAGCTGGAGTTAGTCTTAGAACACAAACCATTCATCTTTCTACTGACTGTATCACATAATTTCTGCACAGTCTTTAACTGTATTGTGATTTAGAGGTGTAAGAGTGCCCACCATGCTGAGTATTGTATTCTAAATCAGACCATCAATTCATTTAACCTATTCCCTGAGCTGTAGTAGGAAGCTTTATTCGTTCTTTATTGGGAAGTTTTTAGCATAAGGCTGCTAAGGGCTGTTCTTGGTGTATTAAAGTTAATGAGAGGACACAGAGGAGGGAATAAATTACAACACATTTACTGCAGCCTTTAAATGATTTCTGAGTGTTTGGCAATCATGAAGGAAATAAGGGGTGGCAATTAATTTATGTACTCATTATTACTAACACTCAAGTGAAAGTTGGGAGCTTTTGAGAGTCCTCAGAGCTGAAGATCACACCACAAAACCCAAGGAATCTTTGTCTGTCTTGCAGAAGTTATTTATTTCATTACTTGCATCCAGTTTCCTACCTATCTTTATGAGAATCAGGGCAGAAAACCAAGTAACATGTAAGGTGAGGATATACCTTACTAGCCTGAATATCTTATTGATATTAGAGCTGTTCAGATCAGGTCTTGACAATGTAATAGTTAGATTTTTGAGAAGAAAGACTGTTGCAGTGTCTATGTTAGACATGGCCAGGGATGGAGTGGGGCTGATTATACCAGATGTGGAGCCTCCTGGCGTTGTATACTTTCCGCTGTATAAGTCATTTTGTCTGTGTAGTGTCTGCTAGTCCAGTGTTTGTAATATGTGTAGCTTTGAAAGTTTTTTAAAAACAAAGAAGATAAAAAAAGTATATATAGAACTACCTATAAAATTCAAGCGCAAACAACCCAACCCCACCAAAAAAGCCAAAATCTTGCAAAAAACTTAGAACATGTAAGTGATCCATATATCTGAGGACTTAAATTTAGCTGATGAAAAATTGTACTTTGCATAACTGGACGTTTTAAAACCTGTGTGTGTGTTTGCAGTTAGTTCTGCAGTGGAGTTTGGAGATGAACCGATGATTCTTCTCCCTGCAAGTCTGCTCTAATCTTATTTGGACAGATTCACCTTTTACTTATTTTCCCCAAGGTTTTGCAAGAGTCTTTGATCTCAGTATGTGATCTATTAATGCGAGTGAGTCTTATGTGTATTGTCTTTATCCTGCTATTGAAGGAGGCATTGTTTATGAAAACACAGAGTGTTCCATGTTTATAGCTCCCTCTCACGTTATAGATTTGGCTTGCCTCCTCCTCATTGTCTTGGCAAGACAAAAATTAAACAAGAATGCCTGTGCCCCAGTGGGGAAAAGGATACATTAATTATTGTAGCTGAATGACATTGATAGCAGCAATTAAGCTTGCTTTTTTCTTTTAACAATAATAACATCTTCCATTCTATGTGACTGTGCTAACCCAATATGTTTTTCCTTTATTTTGAATACAGCTTGGGAGGAAAAGCCTTCTTTCATATTCAAATAGCATTATTCTCTGTTCAAATGATTTATGCATATAGTATGGTGGAAGAAGCAATATTTAAAAATGTACTGCTTTACTTATTTCATCCTTTTTCCTCTCTTCTCCTACTTTTCCTCTATTGTCAATAGAAAATAAAATTAAGTACCTGTTGGGAACTAGTAGCAGTCTTGCTTTATAAGTATTTTCTAGATTCAGAAAGCCTTAGGAAAATGTCACATTCAAGTTACTTTAGAAGACATTATGTGGGCTCCATTATTGGCTGTGGTTTCTGTCCAAGGTTAAATACTCGGAGCAGTTCTTGGTTTTTAGTAACAGGAGCTGCATTGTGTTATTCATGGGGGATTCTATATAAAGGAAACCACATTTCCGTGATAAAAAACTGGTTTCCTTTAGAATGTGCAGTTCATTAGGTGACAATTTTTAATGTGTTTTTAATAAACTGATTGTGGAAAATAATAATTTTGTTTTATTATAAATATTCCCTCTGGTGTGCTTCTTAAAATTGAGCCCTGGACTTAAGAACAAACTTGGGTTGAACAGAGTAACACTGCTGTAACCTGACAGTAATGTTGTGCTTATGGCAACACATATTCATCTGAAAGTACAAATTAAACAGGCATTTGGGTAATTATTGTTGCTGTAATGCCTACAATGCAGTATTGGGAAAAACTATGCCTGGTCTTAAGCCAGTCAGCACTATAAACCCCTCCACTTCTTTATGCTGTAAGTTTCTCTCCCTAATTTTATTTTTGGAAGCATAAAAAAATCCTGATGAGCCAAAAGATTTATCCTTTGTTTTTTTTAGTATCATATTAAAACTTCAAGTAGTTTAATAAGCTTTTTCCTGGGTGAGTCTTTCAAGTGTTTTGTTATAATTGCTGTTGAAAGTTGCAATACTGATGTGGAATACTACCAGGTTTATTGCTTGGAATAGCTGCATGTTTGTTAAAAAAAAATAAAAATAATTCCATGCATTTTGTCGCATTGTGTATGACTAGAGAATAATTTCTGTTCCCTTAAAATACACTTACTTGTCATTGAGATGTGTAAAACCTCTTAAATAATAGCTATGTATGTGTGAAGAAATTGTACATAGGTTACTCAAGAGCAGCAGTGATGTGCACCACATTGTTTTGACAGGTCACAATTTAGAATATAGATCAGTGTATGTTAGACAAAGGAAACTGTTTTCTATGTGTGTCTGATTATTTTTCACTTGAGTTTAAAAAAAGGGGTGGGAAAATGTGTGAAGTGCATGGAATTTTGAGAGGAGATTTGAACTGTGGGCCAGTGAGAAGTCACCAGTGATTGGTTCAACTGTCAGTAATAACACTGTTTAATATGACCTTATGTAAGGAATAAAGTAAGGCTTGATGTGCTAAATATTAACATATTCCTACAATACCAATATCTCGTTTAATTTATCCAGTTGTTATTAGTTACTTGTTTCATGTATAAAAGGGAAGACATGACCATTTTCTCTGGGGATAGTAGCAAATGATTGTATTTCAGGAAAAAATTCCCATCTCTAACAGGTAGAACTTATCTTCTAGTGTTTGTTCCTTAATTAAGACATTGATCATCTGGATCTGTGTGTTTAATTCTTGGCTTTCTTCTGGTATTTTAAAATGCAGAAAACCTTTGGTATGGTTCTTTTCAGGAACAGAGTGTGAAGACCTCATAGAAGAGTTGCTGTGTTGCCTCATCCAGCTCATTGTTGAAATTCCACTCTTGTAAGTTGGCTTTTTTATTTAATTTTATTTTCAGCATTTTTGTGTAAACTGAGCATTTGAAAGAATATGAAACTTGTAGTGACAGCTTTATAATGCTGTATTTGAATGTTCCATGTGATGCTGCAGTACTGACAACGATAACCTGCTGCCAGTGCCAGCCCTGAATATTCTGTTGGAAGAAATACCCAGTTCAAACCATCAACAGAAGTTATCCTGTGTGATATTTTAGGAGTTTTGACATTTGTTTCAGGTACTTCTGTCAGCACACAGATAGTTACTACTAGAAATAGTTTTACAGGGAAAGATGCATTGGAGGTGTCTCCTCATCACTGGGGGTGAGAGCAAGCAATAAGGTGACAACAAAAGTGCCTCTTCTGCAGTTGTGTGGGGTTTTAAATTGCAAAAATAAATTATATGTCTTATTTAATACTGACTTTTGAAATACTAGTGAATTGAAGTATTAAGAAGGAAGAAAAATTAGTAAGTGGAATGTTTCTGTAGATCTCCAGATTTGTTTACGTGCCTCTTTTTCAGGCATCTGCTATATTGAGGAGATGTTGATTCCACATCTCACTGTGTCATAAAACATACTTCAGTATTATATGTACTTACTTTGGAAATGAAAGTGTTCTTCCACACCTGTTCTGATTAGGTTTGACTTCTTTTTTTCCAGAGATAAACTTTAATATAGTGTTAGCAGTGTCTTTAGTGTTAAATTGCGTCATAGTCTTTGCCTAAAATGTAGTTCCCAATTGAAGTATCACAGCTTTGGAAGAGTTTCAGATTATCTGTTCTAATGTAGTATATAGCTCTGCTGATTATGTACTTGGAATTGTTCTTTTGGTTGGAAAACTGACACTTTTTGAAACACTGCTCTCATTAAATGCAACTCTGTCAACATTACATGAGGGTTTAGTGTAGGTAGTGTGTAATGAATTGGTGGTATGATTCAGTGTCATTCCACAGAGCTTGTCAGGACTTCCTGGAACAGATACACTCTTTGTTCAGAGCAGATTAGAGGAAGTACAAAGGGGTGAAAGGACTGCGATATATGGGCAAGTTCATAAATCCTGCAGGGTTTTATTTTTCTTTCTTGGAAGTACCAGTGTGTGTATGGAGTCCAGTATCATTGATTCTGTCCTCATGGCAGAAGAAAATTTACTGGCATGATTGTTCTTAACCTTTCTCAATAACTGAACCTGTCAGCATCTCTGTTTCTGTGTGAGTGTGCTTGCTGGGAATGGAAGTAGCTGTTGAAAGCAGTTGGTTAACTATATAATCTAGTGATAATAATGGCTTATTAAAAAAAAAAGTTATATAGCTAAAGTTATATAATCTTTAATGTTCATCTATATTGAAAACAAACTTTTTATAAGAGATAGATGTGGGGTTGGGATTTGTTTTTTGGGGTTTTTTTGGTCAAAAAAGTTTTCCTGGCTATTTTTTTTCTGAAGTAGCATGCTGCTGCATTGTTAATAAGACACTAACACTTAAAAAGTGAATATTATTGTCCTGTTTACCACTGGAATGTGTTTAACAGTGTTATGAAACCTTAAGTAATAATTTTATTCCCATATCATCAAAGGGGAAGTAGGGAAGGGGAAAGGACATAGGAAAAAACTGTCTTTCTGTAATACACAATTCAACTCTGTTCTTTGTAAAGATGTTACAAGATATTACAGTAATACTGATTTTTTTTTCAGGAGAATGATCAGGATTATTTTAGCAGTGAGTTTACTTTTTGCCTACCTCCCTTCCCTGATCAGATATCACTATAGATTATTTACGTACTTTGTATCAAGGGAGTAGTTAATTTCTGTCTTTAGCTGGAATAAATCAAGAGAATTACAAGCCTACTATGTGAATTTGGGGAAGGAACAGATTGAGTGGAATACATGAAATATTCAGACTTAGAATGATTTTGGTATCAGGACTTAGGATCACCTGCTAAAGGACAGGCAGCTTTCTCAGCTTACAGTGGCACAGTAACAGAGTGTCTGTCTGTAAAGCTGCTATTCAAGATGAATTCTTGTTGTGACAGACAGTTAAAATCTCCATGCTGAGCCTGTCTTTGAAGTGTCGTTCAGAATAGCAAAGATTTTGTTAGGAGCATTCAATAGCCTTAACAGAGGATTAGCACAATTAGTGTGTCCCTTGGGTTCTGTAGATGCAGTTTTGTGAAGGAGTGGATCCAGCTGGCAGCTGCTATCTAAATATATTGCTTCTATGCACCCCATTTTAAGTTCAATTTTTTTCCCTTCACCAAAACACTAAGATTATTTTTAAAGCACGGAAGACCATCTCTTGTGTTCAAAATGCAGGAGCAGAGGTACCTGTGAACAGTCTTGGACTTCTTGCTTTTGAACTTGTTCTGAATGTCACATCAGGTGCTTAGGATCCTGAAGGTGAGAGCTTAGAATACTTGTGTGTGGCATTTTGCAGGGAGGTACATAATTGTTCTAGGCTGGGTAGAGAGTAGCCCTGAGGAGAAAGACTTAGGGGTGTTGGTGGATAAGATGCTTGACATGCCCCAGCCCAGAAATCCACTTGTGTCCTGGGCTCATCCTCAGTAGTGTGGTCAGGAGGTGAGATGGATTCTGCCCCTCTACTCCTCTCAGGTGAGACCTCACCTGCAGTGCTGCCTCCCGCTCTGAGGCCCCCAGCATCAGAAGGATGTGGAGCTGCTGGAGTGAGTCCAGATGGAGGCCATGGACATGCTCCAAGGGCTGGAGCACCTCTGCTATGGAGACAGGCTGGGAGAGCTGGAGGTGTTCAACTTGAGGTGTTCAACTTGGAGAAGGCTTTGGGGAGACCTTAGAACCCCTTCCAGTACCTAAAGGGGCTCCAAGAAAGCTGGAGAAGGACTTGGAGTGACAGGACAAGGGGAAATGGCTTCAGCGGGCAGGTTTAGGTTGGATATTGGGAAGAAATTCTTGCCTAGGAGGATAGTGAGGCAGTGGCAGAGGTTGCCCAGAGAAGCTATCTGTCTCGTCCTTGGAAGTATTCAAAGTCAGGTTGGATGGGGCTTGGTGCAGCCTGGTCTAATGGAAGGTGTCCCTGTCCATGGCAGATGGGTTGGAACTGGATGAGCTTTACATTTGGTTCTGATACAAACCATTCCAGAATTCTAAGTACAAGAGTTTGGGCTTGGCAGGGTCACTGAATTTATGAAGGCTTGAGTCTTTTCTGAGCATGGGCAGAGCTTGCTCACCTCTGAACTTGCTCTAGTAGATGCCTTGGCAGAATAAGCTCATTTCTGTGTACAAAATAACCTGCAGACATACTTGGAAATTGCAGGTGGTCAGTCTAGCTCAGAATTGATAAGGAAGTTGTGAGATGGGGAAGTAGATAAATGGCAAATCTGTAACTCACCAGTTTGTATGAAACGTAGCTGTTGATTTTTGTTGGGAGAAGCTGCAGAGATGTACAGCAGAGCATATCTAGGAGTGTCTCACTTTTCTACAATGAATCTAAAAAAGTATTTCTGAAAGTTGGTTTGTATTGGAAGAGAGAAATGTGCTTTAAGGCAGAAATAGCTTACAGTAGGGACCCTGGGACCCTGCAGCATTGTGGTGTTGTGTCTGAGAGTTATTAAAAAGATCTTGAATTACCTTTTGGAAAAATGGGCTGTGCTGCATTGTACAGAATGGTAGGGATAAAGGTTTCAGGTTTAATTTTCAGACATTTTATAGAACCTACAGTGTTACTGCTTTTCAAGAATTGGACTCTTGCAGTCTCTTGTAACACTTGTTGATGTTTGATTTATGGTTCCCTTGGGTAAGTTATGGATACTCAGCTTTTTCATCGGCTGTGTTAATCTTAGCACTCAAGAGTGTACACTAATTATTTAAACTGTGTAGTCAGCAAAAAGATGCAGCTTTAGTATTTAGTTGTATGATTTTTATGTAGAAACCATTGCTAACATTTTGTTGCAGGATATAGCTCCCAGAGCTTTAAATTGTAAAGATTTCTTCCAGCAGCTTGTTGAGAGCTGGTATCCATAGCAGAACATCTGGTTGTTATCAGTGCATTTTCACTGCATTAAAAACTATAAATGCATATGGAGGAAAAGTGAAATAGTGTGATCTAGTTACATCACCCCTAGGTAGCACCCTGTGGTGCCAGTACAAGTTAGCTGATATTTTTATTACATTCCATTATTTTCTGTAGTAATGGTTGCTCGAGGTGGCAATCTTTGTTTACAGATTTAAATGTCAACAATGTTTTGACTCATTTGAGGATGTGTGCTGCATTTCATGGGAGCTTAAAAGAAAAAGGTTGGAGGAAGACGAGCAATGCAGTTAATTATAAAGCTCTACAGAATCATGGCAGTGGAGGAACAATGCCATGTACAGATGATGAGAAATGTTTACGCTTTCGTTCTTGCCAGTTGTGAGCAGCAAAGAGATTAAGAACTGTTTTCTCTCCTATTTCAGGAGTGTCATATTTTAAGTGTTTTTGTTACGTTCAGAAGAAAGGTCAGGATGGTGCTTTTTAAAAGAAGGTTTGTTCAAGAAACTTTTATCAAGATTGCAGTAGCTCGATTAATTGAAAAGCTGTTTGACTTTAGCATTTTTGGCATCTTCCATCTGTTGAAACTGAGTTTGAAGCTAGGAAAAATACCCAAACTGAGAGAGATTCGTGTTGCTTCACTTTGAAGAGCCTCGAAGTTTGAGACTATTGTACTCTGTTTAGGAGGGATCTGATTAATATAAAGGGAGTTTTAATTGCTTCTGCACTTTGCAGTGGTGTTGCAAAGAAAGCGTATTTATGGGTTTGGATTTCTTATGTATTCTTAATCACTTATATCCTTATTTCTGATAGCAGATGTGTGGCATCTTAAGTGTCAAAAGGTCCTGAGTAGGGGAACCTTCATCTGTATCATATATTCTTTATTCTATTCTAAGTAATTTTTTATTTTGGACTTAGATGAGTGTTTCTACATAATCTGTCTTTTCACTAGGCAAGTCTTAACTTATATTCAACCTGTAAGAAATTTTCTAGCCCCAGAGCGTAGTATCAGAGCTTTGTCCTGTTTATCATACATTGTGCTGTGTATTCAGACTCCTAATTATTTGCTTTCTGCTATGATTTTCAGCCCTAGTTTCTCCAGAGATAATGTATGCATCTTGAAAAACACCTGGTTGCAGGTGTTTGTGTCTGGTCTGCAAGGGCACAGGGAGATTGTGGAGCAGGTCTGCCCGTCACTTAGGCTGCATGGCTGTAATGCAGGATGTGATTCTTATGGTCTGGTTCTGTCCAGAACTGTGTGATGGTCTAGAGTAGCTTTTTGATCACCTGAGTCATCTTCTCTGAGATTCCCTCTTCTCTGGGAGTTGAAAGCTGCACCTGGGAGTCACTGCATCTGTTCATTTTTATGGGAATTTGGACTGTTCTCTTGTGTTTTGTTATTTGAAAGGTAATGTCTTTAGATTTAGTGGATATTGCTAACAGTTGTTGATATGAGAGGTAAATGCAGAAGAATATAGATTCTCTGTGCAACATTTAAAAGTCCAGAATTTTTCTAGTATTTTAGTAGTGTGAATGTACAAAGTTACATAGATGGTTTAGGAACAGGTCTGGGAATAAAGGGTCCAAGTGTAGTTTTAATTCCTTAGGTGCTATCTTTAGAGTATTTCCATGTTTTTGATGATCAGTGGGCTGGAGCACCAGAGGGCTGGGTTTGTTTGGCCTAGTCAAGAGGAGGGTCCAGGAAGACCTTAGAGGCACTACTAGTGCCTAAAGCAGCTCCAAGAGAGCTGGAGAGGGACTTTGGACAAGGGCCTGGAGGGACATGACAAAGGGGAATGGCTTAAATGTGGTGGAATGTAGAGTTTGAGTAGATGTTGGGAGGAAGTTACTGACTGTGAGGGTGGCACTGGAAGAGAAGAGGTTGTCCAGAGAAGCTGTGTCTGCTCCAATCCTGGCAGTGTTCAAGGTCAGGTTGAATGGGTCTTGGAGCAGCCTGGTCTAGTGGATGGTGTCCCTGTCCATGGCAGAAGATTGGAATGAAATGATCTTTAAGGTCCCTTCCAAACCAAACCATTCCATGATTTTTCATGTTCCTGCTCTCATTCTGTCTCCCTATTGAGAATACCATGTGTGGGGGATATGCAGTAGGAAACATCAGAGATGCTTTCTACTTCCAGTTGGTGTTTGTTGAGTGCCCCTTTGGGACGTTTCCCAAATGTTTGGAGTCAGCTGTAATGACTGTAGTGCATGATGAACTGCCACAGTGTGTATGTGCCATCAGTGGGTGTAAAATTAGGAGTGGTTCCAAGAGGAAAGATTATGTTCTCTTTGAGTTGTTGTACTTGTATCCTGAGACTGATAACCAGATACTCTACTTTTCAGTTTTCAAAACTGATCCTATTCTCTGTGGTGACTCCTCTTTCACCTTTCTGCTGGGCCCTCAGGAAGCCGGGAAGTGAAACCTGGTTCCTGTATGATTTGAGAGTTTTTGTATGAATCAGCCCTTTTGGCAACTCTCCTAAATTAGAAAATGGGTTACCTTTTAACCTTTTAATACTTGGAGTAGACAGCTCTGGCGAGGTGAAGGTTCAGGAAAATATTTGAACAGGGAGGGGGCTTGGTCTAGGGGTGGGAGTTGAAATTCAGAATTTGGTTTCTGACTGTTCAGGCTGTTTGCTCTGTAGGTGTGAAATCATTTATGAGCTCTCAGCCTCTGCATGCTGATATAGAAACAGCTGCATTTCACTGAGTAATTAAAATGTTTACAACAGCATGTGCCTTCAGAGTGTTAATTGGAGTTCCTAGCTGAGATTTTCCTCTATGGTGCCTCTGTGCTTCACCTTGATTCCTTTGCCACAGACCTCTCTTTTGCAGGCAGCAAACAAAGCTGAATGCTGTTGGGAGCACAGAAAGCACTTGTGAGTGGTGCTTGGCCTTGGAGAGAAGCCAGCAGCAGCAGGATGGTGACACATAGGTAGATTGTTGAAGTTCTTGGTAGGTGATGCTAATAGAAGGTCATCCATGTGGTTTTGAATAGAAAAGGCAGATGCAAGGATACTGGGAAGCTGTGGTTTTAATGGGACTGTAATTCTTGTTCTGTGGTGGGTACTTGCATAATTTGGAAACAGTAGTTAGGCTAATACTGGTCCCTGTGCCAGCTGGGATACATGAGATCAGTTTGAGGCTTGGAGCGACCTGTTTTAGTGAAAGGTGTCCCTGCCCATGGCCATGGGTGGAATGAGAGCATCTTTAAGGTCCCTCTCAACCCAGACCGTTCTGTGATTCTAATTTTTATTATTTTGTTTAATTAATTGTTATCTAAGAATTACTATAATTCAAAATGTACACAGTGGTTTAATTTAAAAGTGTGTGTTGAAATGATCTGGCATCATTGCTCTTGGAAGGAATCCACTCGTATCAGTTTGTCTTTGAAATGTAGGTACTAAACACATGTTAAATACATGCACATTTGTTATGCTGCTGTCAGAGAGTCTTGTGTTTTGGAGCTCAAGTTGTCATTCTGTGAAGGGTTCAGATACATATTGATATGACTTCTCTTTAGAGAGAGAAAATGTTTATATATAAGGTTTGTTGCCAGAAATGAGTTTTAGCCTGCATGTAACATGCAAGAACCTGTTCCTTCTGGTTCAGAGAACAGGTGCTTGCTTTGTGTCCCTGTGTTAGAAATGTGAAGCAAGGAGGACAGCAGTTGTAGTAAGGAGCGAACTCACATGCTGGAGAGAAACGATTGTCAAGATTTCTAGGATTCAGTCTGTGCCAGATTGTTTCCTCGTGAAATATCTGCGTCTTTAAAGAGACAAAAGAATGATTCCTATTAGCTGGTCTACCTGATATGGGAATATATGCTCCGATGGAAACGAAGGAGAGAGAGAAAAAGAGGAAAAAAAGAGAATAACTATTGTATCTCCAAAAGAGAAAATTCAGGAGGAAAAGAAGAAAAGACCTGTGTATCCTTTTGTACATTGCTCCAGTGAAGTCCATTTACCCAGGACATGAGCTTTATCTGAGCCCTGTGGGTGTTTTGTTTGCTTTATAAGGCATTTGACGAGGAAAAAAACCTCCACAGAAACTCGGAACAACATGCAGTTATTCTGTTTGTCTGAAATAAATAAATAATTTTGACATGTAATTGATACATGAGTTCATTATTTCTGGTTTCCTCCTTATCTGCAAGCAAACAGTTTTCAGAGGAAGTTTGAGATCAGCATAAATTCCACATAAAGTCGTTCTATCTGACCGATAGCTTTGAATAAAACAAATTAAAAAACAAGACCCCTTATTCT
The DNA here is from genome assembly GCF_000695815.1 of Acanthisitta chloris. Taxonomy (NCBI): domain Eukaryota; kingdom Metazoa; phylum Chordata; class Aves; order Passeriformes; family Acanthisittidae; genus Acanthisitta; species Acanthisitta chloris. The sequence continues at coordinate 6,951 of NW_008651014.1, read as the reverse complement.
ATGGTCTCTCAATATAAATAAACAGTATTTTCTTTGTAGATAAAAGAAGTTCCTTGTAGTTATTGTGACCTTTTAGAAATGCTTGAGTTTCAGAAAATTGTACATTTGACCCTTAGTGGGGAAAATAATTTTGCTCTGGAGCTTTACACTTGTACTGATAAATTAAGGGTAAATATAGCTGCGAGGTACCCAAGATATCAGGACTCTGGTTGTGTTTATGTCAGAGCAGATTTAATTGAACAGACTCTGCAGGTAGAGTGGTATGTTTCTGCGGTTAAATGTGCCCTGTCTGGGTTTTGAATGGAGAGAAAATGAGAATAACTAACTGGGACTTCATGAATTTAGATTTCTGTTTGTTTTTTTACTTTCAGAGTTTTATAAGGGTACTGTAAACAGATTTTTTTTCCCCCCACAAAAATTTACTTAATACATTACGGTAATCTCTATTTTTAAAATAGCGATTCTTATCAAAACACAAAATAATTTTGTAATGTCTCTTCAAATTTGCTATTCCACTTGTATGACTTATCAGAACAGTAAATCAATGAAGTTTGAAATGGAGAAAAAGTATAGTAGACTCCAAAATTTATTTCCTCTGAGCAAAGTGACCCACTGCACGTTGTAGCGTGCCATGAAGTTACCCTTTTTGTTCATCAGCTCAGGGTGGGAGACATTATTCTTGTATTCTCAGCATTGGTAATGATAAGCTTCTGAATTTTTTTTAAAAGCTGAAAAGTACTTTTCTAAGCTGTTGTGCTTATTTTGATGGGAAAAACATCTCATAATTTTTTGCTGGTGGATAAACCTCTGATAATTGATATGTATAGGTCTTCCTTGCTTTGCTTGGGATGAAGATGAGTAGTGGATTGCATAGTTGGGAGAGGGAGCAGGCGCTGTTTCTAGCTTACCCTTGCTTCTGGCTGAGGTGAATTTGCAGTGGAACCAGATCAGAGTGTAACCTCTGGCCTGATCTAATTATCAGCATTTACACTGGCAAACGTCCTCAGGAGTGGGCAAAAAGTCAGGCAACTCACAGAATCTAAGAGTAATTAAAACAGACTTTGTGATTTTCAGGGAGAGTGTTACTCAAGCAATACGTCTCTTCCTGACCTGTAACTTGAAATGTTAGGGGTTCAAATGCTCAAATCAGGCAGAAGAAAATGAAAACACAGTTTGCATAACCTTCACTTTCAAAAACATTTTTGTATTGGAGGTGCTGCAGTTCTTTGAATTGAGATCCAGGAAATTGTGACTCCAGTTTGGTTTTGACTTTGAGTAAATAACTGCAGTCTCTGCTCAGACACTTTGGCCCGGAGCTGCTACAGCAGAACTTAACTTAAGTTGTCTATGCATTGTGATGCATGAAACTCTTCACACTTAACAGTAATGCATGTTATTTACAGCATATGTAGCAGCACATTTCAGAATATTGAAGTATTTGAATGTGCTGAAAATCAGACTGATTTCTTCTACATGAAATCCTGTTCATTTTGGTAAAGGCCACACCAGTTCTGATTAAGGAAGCAAATGCCATTTTTCACCCCCTTTTAAAAACAGTATATCTAAAAAGTCATTGTAGGCACAGGTGGGAACAGAGAGCATAAGATATCCCAGATAGTGGGTCTGTCATCTGTTGTGCTTCATGACCTTTCCTAATCAACCTTAACTTAATGAGCTTTGCTGAACTGTCTGGTGTCAGTATTTAATCATTACAGAACAGTCTTTTGGATTGGATAGAATATCTTGAAACTTTCTGCTTCGCTGTTACCTTGAAAGTACGATTTAGAACTGAAAAGTGTGTGTAGTATCTTGATATCCTGAGCGTTTTGTATGCTTCAACTACCATATTATATTCCTTTCTTGAGGATCTGCTTTTCCTGGCAGATGGAGCTGTGTTTGGCTAGCTGGACAGTCCTTGACTTAATGTGATGATTTTGTGACTGTTTAACAGGACAGAGGACACACTTCTGAGAGATGTTATTGTTTTTGGAAGAAGTGTAGTCCTAAAACTGCAGCCAGAGTGTTTTGGGCAATACCTCAGTGTTTTTGTACTGTCTTCTCTTTCGAGATACCAAAAAAAAATGTTTATGACTAATCAAAACAGCTGGATTTTGGTCTGAAATGATTCTGGGTTTCTTGAATTTGTTGTTTACATGTTCCCAATTGAAACTTGCTGTGCTGCAGAGTGTGTAGCTTCAGGTGAAGCTACCAAGTATTCTTGGAAGTCAGTTTGTAAACAGACCCAGTGGATTAATCTTTATAAATTTTCCCTTTTTTCTGCAGAGATATTACGTACAGCATTTCTTTGGAAGCTGTGACAACTCTCATTGTCTTCCTTTCCTGCCAGTTGTTCCACAAAGAAATTCTACGGGAGAGCATCATTCACAGATACCTGATGCATGGTCGATGGTATGTCCTGTTCTGGGGTGGTATCTAATGGAAAACCAAATGCTTCTGGTTGCTTGTTTAGGTTGTTTGTACCTGGAAACAAATGGCAGCAAAATACATTTTGATGGAACACGTGTTCTGTTCAAAAGAAAAGAGAACATAAAAGCAAATGTGTAAATACTGTTGGAGGGTTTCAGGTGTAAATCTAATTGCCTAGACTTCAGTAAAACAAATTAGGAAATACTACTAATTTTTTTGAGGGTAATTTCATTAATGAAAAGCAGCATTTACTTTTCAGGATGGGCTTTTTTTTTGATTCAGCCATGGGTCTCTTCCTGTGACACTGCAGTACCCATGTATTTCAGAAGTGCTAGTGCTTTCTTGCTGTGCCCCTGGAAAGACTGCAAATTTGTGCTATGCTGAAGGAAATGCTTAGGAGGTGGTAAACTCGGTTTTGTGATTAATAACATTTGTTCTGGCAAGTCAATGGCTATGTTTAAATGCTTTGTCATGGTGGCTTATGCACATTTTAGTCAGGATCCCATTCATCCTGTTTCAGCTTAAAATTCCATGTGGGCAGATTTATGATAAATGTATTTATTGTCTGGTTTCCTGACGTTTCTACTAGATGTAAGAGAGAGGTACAGCTCTGGTGTGATGTACAGGGAAAAGAGGGAGGCTCAGCTTGGCTGTGTGAGCACAGGGCAGACTTCAGCCTGAAACAGCAGCAGGGTAGAGGCAGAGTCTCAGGATGTGTGAGGTCTGGTGGTACCTAAGTCTGTGGACTGAAGGAATAGAGGGTTCGAGGAAGAACGAATGTTTGGGAGAAGAGGTGGTATTTGATTGAAGAGGTCTAATTTGGGAGTAGCAGGTGCCTGGCCTCTGGAGAGAGTGGTGGGAATTTGGTGACTGGGAACCTAGAGCAGTGTGAAGAGTTGGAGGGGTAGTAGCGTGTCATCCCACCCTTAAGGGGAAGGAGCAGCCGTGGTTTGTAGATACTTGTGGTCAAAAGCACAACGGAAGTCAGAGGGTTGGCAAAAACTCAGAATGTTTCATCAGTAAGTGACACTCTTGACTTGGAAATTAGTGTGTTAGTCCTTCTCTCAGTATAAACACAAGGCAATGGGTTTTGAATAAAGAGGTAAAGTGAAAGGGAGAGATAAATTAAGAAGTGGAAGAAAGGGAGAAAGAGAGATCACCAGTCCTGACTCCAGCACTGATCCAGTGTATGGAGTGTCCTGGAGGTTCCACCTGGGCTTTGTGGGGGTACCATTTATAGGTAAGTTAGTTATCCTGCAGAATCTGTTCTTCAAGACTTTTCTGGAAAAGGGTTGGAGTTTTCGGGAGTCTTTGGTGTTCTTGATCCCCCTGGCTGGGTCAGCCTGTGGTGAACAGCCCATGCCTGCTTCTCAGCCTCGTTCCTGCACTTGCACTGTGCTGTGTTGTGCTTATCTCCATGAGCCAGAGCAAGGACGTTTGTCCCAGTAAAATGCTGCTCTACCTCTGCATGGCCCCTTCTCAAGACAAATCCTGTTCTTCCTCACAGTGTGTTATTACCAACAATCCTTAGTTGGCTCCACGGTTCTCTGGTTTTCGGTGTTTGAGACATACACATTTGCCCCCTTATCTTCTGGGATTCTACAGATCATTAGAGGGTTCACCCTGCACAGCCCTGGACTGTTCACCTCTAAATCAGTTGGGAATGGGAACCAGCTGTTTGCTTCTGTGGAAATCTTGCACTGTTTTGGAAATAATATAAACTTTATTTAAACCAAAAGAATTTTATGTGCATTTGTCAGATTCACTGATGTGAGGTCAGTTGTTTCATTGGTCTTTGTAAAATCATAGAATCATAGAATCCTTGAGCTGTGAAAGGATTTCTAAGATTGGTCTGAGCTGCACACACAGAGGGAGGGAAAATTGGCAGAGTGGGGAAATGCTGTTGTTACCTGTTGTGTGTAACCAAAGCATGGAGTGAAAACGTAACAAAATGTTTCTTTCCCTTGCATGAATCTTTTTCTAGTTGTGTCTTGAGATAAGTGAATACAGTGATTCAACAAACTAAATGGTTTATTTAAAAGTAGTATTGAAACAAAGAAAAGAGAAGGTAGTTTCCATGATCCTGCTATGGAAGGTGCTCCTGCAGAGCCCTGCTGAAGTCCAGGCAGTGTGGGCAAGTCCTTGGTGTTCTTTCCCTTTCCAGTCTGGTCAGCACTGTGAGAGTTACTGTCTGTCTTTAATGTCAAACACCAGCCTTTGCACCATGCCTGGGCTTTGTTGTGCCAATTTTTGCGAGTTGTGAGTCAACTCAGGCTGTTTTCTTTTTCTTTGCAGTCTCCCATATACCAGCAGACTTGTGAAAACTTTGCTATATAATTTCATTAGACAAGAGAGAAGCCCTCCTCCAGGGACCCACGTCTTTCATCAGCAAACAGATGGAGGAGGACTCCTTTATGGAATTGCATCTGGGGTGGCAAGTGAGTCTGATTATGAAACGTTGCCTTCTCTGTGACCTCTCTGTGTCTGTGAACACACTCACAGCCCATTTCTCTTTCAGAAAGTGATACCAGTGCGCATGCTTAGTACAGAAAAGCTATTCACAGGGCTGCTTGGATTGTGATCCTGTATGGGCCATCTTGAGATGTGTTAGAATCTGAAGCAATAATACCTGCAGGACAGCAGATGGCAAAAGTATCAGCTAGTCCCTGTTTTTCTTTTACTGATGCATTAAAAACCCCTCAATCCACCAAGCAAGTAGTGCCCTGTTTGATAAATCACATACTTTAAGTTACTTAAAGTGTTGTAAGAAATGTGCATATTTTATTCTTTATAAATACTTAGTGGATATGGTGACTTGCTCTGTGGCTGTGAAGGCTGGACTAAGCGGTCTGAAGGTCTCTCTGAGAAAGGTTCTGTGATGTAAGGGAGAGACCTAGACAGGAATTTTTGTAATGTATTTTAGTGAATGTCTTTTCCCGTAGTTTGTCTGATGTTTTTTTCCTGGTTAGTATGACTAGATTCTGACCTTTTGCTGGTAGGCTGTTTGCTATAGAGAAATATTGCCTGAAGAGTAGGAAAGACTTGATGCCACTTTTTGTTCAGAGAAAGGTTTCTCACGTTTGTGATAGTATATATTGTGTTTTGGTTGGTGGTTGCTCTCTTCCCCACACCAGATGTGCTTTATCGGTGTGTATATTACATACAAAAATTCTTCCTAAAAGTTTTTCTATTCCACCCAATAATAAAACATTATAGTGTTAACAGTAAAGGTATATGTTATTTTCCCTCTCTCCGATATACTAAATGGTGCTTTCTAAGGCAGTTGCTGTTAAAACCGATACTATTTGGTTTTCTCTTTTGTGAAATCCATTCACTGGTAGCATCCCTAGGGAATGTTAAAGTTCAGGCCGCAAGTGCTGTGCCAGAACATACCTCACAGCCTGAGACAGTGCACGTGTCTCTCCTCACGGTGGCAGTAGAAGAGTGTGTCTCTGTGAGTTGGTGCAGCATAGCTGAAATTCTCCCTGCTTCTCTGTTCGCTGAGGTTACACACAGCTTAGTGTGCTGCTGGAGCAGCAACTCCTTCTGTTTCTCACCTTACATGCTCAAGGGTAGACTACTGCCATGTTTGGGTTGTGTCTATAATGTAAATGTGTCAGGAAGCAGTTGCTTGGTTTGCAATTTATTTAAACAGAGAAAAATTAAATACATTGTTCCTTACAATGTTTTATTCAAGAGTCCCGTCAGGTATATTCTTTTCTTTCATTTCAATTGCAAGAGAAAATTGCTCTTAAAATGTTTTTCTAAAGCAGTTTTCAGTATTTGTAGTCTGTAGTTTTGCAATTCTTAGAGTGTATTTTGATACCTCTTCTTACTTTTTGGTGTTGCTATTGGTTCTGATCTTTTTAGTCACGCCTGAGTGTCTTTCTGCCTTAGTGCTGCCTCAGGCAAAACAGTTTCCTTCCCCTTTTCTGGTAACTTGATTGATTTGTAAAGTCTATCCATATTGCCACCACTCCAGTCTCCCTCTGTAACACCTCTGATATCATATACTCCATGACTTCTTATTTGTTGTGTATTGAGTTTCCATTTCTTAATGCAAACTCTTAAGGTTTCAGCCTGTGTCTGTTCTTGTCTCTTCCTACACTTCCACCCCCTTCACTCCTCCCTTAACTCCCTCGGCATATGCCTGTACTTGTTTTCTTCCTTCTTTCATGAGTACCTGAAGTGCCATCTCTTCTCCCAGCAAATTAAGTATCTTCATTTAAAGCTTTAAATGGAGGAGCCTTTATAATGAGCTTTCTAATTTCCTGCCTGGGAAAGGGGAAAAATAAAGTCCCACATCCTGTTAGAAAATAGAAATGTTTTTTCTACCTGTGCCCAAACAGTTGATTGATATTTTTTGCATCTGATTGTTTGCCTATATATGATCATAGAATCATAGAATCAGCTGAGTTGGAAGAGACCTCAAAGATCATCAAGTCCAACCTTACTGTCATTACTAGACCATGGCCCTAAGTGCCATATCTAGTCTTATTGTAAAAACCTCCAGGGATGGTGAAT
>NW_008651013.1:3108-12934 GCF_000695815.1 Acanthisitta chloris | reverse complement strand
TATATATTTTGTTATAACTGCAGCAGTATAAATAGGAATAAGCATTTTAGAGTGTGTATAGGGTCTCCCAAAAAAAGGAACTAAGTCTATACCGACTGCTAGAAAATGCAGAAAATTCTAAATTTAAACCAGAGAAGTTGAAGTGGGTAACCTCTGAATACTACTAGGGCACTATTAGAAATTTATTGTATATGGTAAACCATAATTTAATTTTTAAAATCTACTTGAAAGTTACGTTTCCTTTCTGACTTTTCTGATATTTTGCTTAACAAAAAATTAAGCCACAGAGATTTGCATGAAAAGGAGAGGATTGCCTGAGTCTGGAAAAAAAAAAAAAAGAGGAATGCAAAACTTAGGCGACAGTTTCTGGATAGAAAGGGTCAGAAATGAGGAAACTGACAAGTGGAATACGAAGGGAATTTGATGTGTTTAAAGACATATTGCATAGGAAAAACCATTGCTGGCAAAGGGGCATTGCAAACCTTCACTAATGGCCATATGCAGAAAATAACAATGCCCCTTTGAGGACAGCAGTTCCCTTTGTGATCAGCAGATGCAGCAGCATGCCAAACCCCTCTGACAAGCTGGAAGCAAAGAGGAACTGTTCTTTAAAAGGTATCTGACATTTAAAATTGATGGAAACTTGATATTATTCATGTCTTTTAAGCTGTCCTTTGAGGATCACAGACTACTCTTTGATTTCTGGTCACACACACGGTTTAAAAGATTCCTTAATGGTGTGGATAATGGAGACATGAATTCACTGCTCTGCTGTCCCCAGTTCAAAAAGTTTTGAGTTTCATCTGCCTAATGCAAATCTTAATTTGTCTAATCAATCCCATGTGCCAAGGAAGATTCAGTGTTCTCCTCCCAATAGATCTGGACTGTCTGTTCCTTGTAATAATGATCAGATTTCTCTATTGTCTAAATGCATTGAAATAGTGATCCTTCCATTATTACACATGACTGTACCATAATTTTGATTTAAAATCATCCATGAAAGCAAAGAAACCAGACAAAAATCTCACAACGCCCCATTTAAATTTGCTAAAATTGGACAAAAATGTTGCATCTCCCAGATATATTCAGATAGGTTTCTAATAATTCAGCATCAAAGACTCATGTCAAACTTCCTGCAATAAATTCACTTGAACATTTCCTTGCAACTGATTGGTCATCTAGCCACAAGCTAAAAAAGCCAACAAACCTAAAACCCAAACACCTTCTAGCAACAAGGCTTGAAGTAGGAAGGGAAGCTAAGCTTTCAGGAGGCTGAGACTCAGCACTTTTGCTCACATTAAACAGACCCTAATGCAGCTTTTTAAATGAAAGTTTAAACCAAAATCTACTCTAAATTGAGTTTGGTCACCTTTCAAATTATAGTTGGATCAAAGGCTTTTGCTGTACGTACTTTTACTACCACGGGATTTTTTCAGGCCATGTAATTCACTCATGGACCTTCTGAAGCCTTTTCTGTTCCAGCCTTTAAATCAGTTTACAGTCTATCATTCAAGCATGACCATCTCTCAGGAAAGAAACTTGTGACATTTCTCTCTCAGGATTGCTCACTTATGTGAAATACTGAGGACCAAAGACTTTGAGGTTGGCAGGCTGATTTACTGCAGTTTAGGATTTGGTCCTATTTGTAATGACAAGGTACAGTCAGTGAACCTGTTAGAAAATAACTATTTCAGTATGTGCCTCTCCATAAATCAAGCACTAACTCTACATTTACACACTTCAGATGCCATTAGAAGTAACGGTTTGCACCAAACATCTCTCACTGTTCAGGAAGCTAACCTACCTGGATCTTCCCATGATTTCATAAGAAAATCTTTGAAGGCTCAGGTTGTGTCTGTTTCTCTGCCTCCTGTGTAGTTGAGCAGCCTCAAGCTCCCAGACACTTCTGACCCAGGGGGAAGACCACTGGCTGTTCCTTACCAGCAGAATGGGGACAAAATGGCATAGCTTCACCTTAACCACACTGTCAAGCTATAAACTACAGCAAGTTTCCCAGTCACCTCACCTCCAACAGAGAAATTCTGTCAATGAATTTCACTCAGCATTCAGCCTGTGCACTTTGGGTTTTGGAAAGCAATGCTCATTCTGATACAGCCTCACCACGAGAGTGTACACCAAGAGTATACTCTTATTAATGCAAAGCCTTGGCTTAGAACAATGTATATTGTGAGGGACATGTAACCTATGTGGAGAAGTTTCACTGTGATTTTTATTAAAATCTGTAAGTTCAGGGAGTATGTCTTCTTTACAAAGCCTGATGTGGGAGGAGCATTTCTCCACAAAAACTATGGACTTCAGTAAGTGGTAACAGTTTTTCCTTAACCTTTATCAATTTCCTTTCACTAAACATGTACCAACAATGGAGGAAATAATTTAATTTACTATTGATAGAAAATGTTGTATTTCTTAATGCTACATAAACTGCTCTTTACATTGTTTAACCCCACTCCTATGAAATACTCCTAGCAAATACTACTACCTGCTTTTATATATGTTTATCTCTTTCATAGTGAGGAGCTCTAAATGATACCATTACTGGATACAGAAGCAGAAAGTAAATACTACACACCAGTAAATAAATGTACACGCTCCAGTGAAGTTGTTTTTGCCTGTGAAACCATACTCACTAAAACCCATGTGTTCAGACTTGACAACAGCAACAATAACTGAGCAGCTGAGACTCAACTATGACCACTGTTACAAAATACCCCACCTGCCATTAATACATGTCAGTCATATGAAACCTACATGAAAAAATAACATTGCCTCATACTGGTAATACACATCAGAAAAATATTCTGGACCCACTGCTGTGTTATACTTGAACAGGATGACTTACAGTTGCCTAATGGAAGCCATGTAAGTTCTGGAGCAATGCAGTTCTCCACTCCTTTACCACTGAAACCTATAAATAGGTTATACAAGAGCTATTTTATTGGCAATAAACATTTCAAGCTATAACACATATATTAGTGTGCATTTGCTTCTCATTTGTTCTTTGCTCAACCATAATGAGTTCAAACAGGTGGAACAACAAAACCAGGAATTTTAATCCTTTATATGCACAGTCAGGAACTAGAATGCACAGTCTCAATCTCTTAGAATACTAGCAGCTCTGCAGAAGAGATCAGATTCCACAGAAACACAAGGGGGTTAACTGAAAGTCATCTAGGAAAGCAGGAAAAGGTAAGTATTCACTTCCATATACCAATGCAAACAGCTTAAAAAGAAACATGGATGGGGTAGAAAGCTTGGCATCAAGAAAGGCTATATGTAAAGAGGTGTTTCCAGCTCATTAACAAGTAGAGTAACTTTTTCAAGACAAATAGATTTGGTCATGAAAAGGCTATTCCTAAAACCAGTCATTCTGGCAAGCAGCTCACCCAATGGAGGTGCTTTAGACCAGGAAAAGTGCACTTTTCTGGGTAGCCAGTGGAGATAGGTAAGGAATTACAGAAAGGTGAACTGCAGCACAGGAAAAAACAGCAACTATCTACTGGCTGCTTCACATCTCTGAATATGCACTTTGTTCAAAAGCATTAATGTCATCCAAAAATGACATATTGTCAAAGAGGTTTGGCATTTCTGCCATTAAAAATCTGGTCTTTCCACAAAGTAGTTAAACCTCCTTGAAAAACAGGATCTTCAGTGTAAATAGTAATAACAGATATTAAAATATTTTTCATGTTTATTTTATGCTCAGCTTCTATTTAAAAGCATAGGTAGAAGCTACAGATTAATCTTATAGGATCCTTTTTGAAGTGAAGTGTGTTTTGCACTCATAACCAACATAACACCTTGATTCTAACAGGAACAAGGAGCATACAGTGGGGTTCAGCAAACAAGAGAAGTGCAAACTGTATTCACATCCTTCTTGCTGGACTGGCTAAAAATTTTCACAGAACCTGCTGTATCAGAAAATTCTGTTTGCTAAGAGTCACAGTTTTCTGTGAACACTCTGACTTTCATCAGATGATGTCAGCATATTGAGCCCTTTTTTAGTTAAAACAAAACCTTTCATTATGAATCCTCTGACAACAGTTCTGAAACAGGTATTCCAAACAATGTAAAGATATTCCAAAACAAAGTAAAGCCATTCTGAGTTTCTTGACCCTTGAAATTTTATTGAATTTTATTTTAATTTTAAACTTCCGCTCCATAAAGAATTTTCAAGCTTACTTGTGTTTCAGACTCTTGCAGAATTCAGAAACTGCTTATGAACTGAAATCTGTCTGCTTTTTTTCTTACAAGGTTGGTTTTCTAGTCATAGAAGGGGACAGAAACCCATTAAATAAGATTCTTGCATGTAGTGTTACTCCATAACACGCCTAGCATATCGGTGCTTCAATGAAGAGAACTTTATATGTGCTAGCTTTGTCACTGACAGCAGAACTAGCCCATGAGGCAGTAAGTAATTTATCAGAATCAGAAGGGGTTTGCAGGTTTACTCAAACATTGCACTGAGCAACATGCAAAATCCATTTTGCTTTAGGAACCTACGCTGGCAATGTCAGGTCTATTTTTTGCTCAAAATAATCAGTGAGCTTTGAGATTACAGTTTTCTTTTATCTGCATCTAATGCCTCTCTTGCGTTATGAAATGTTTTCACTTATATTCTGTGTGCTGAATTAAACCTTAGTATTAAACAAACTGTGACTACTATACCAGTAAACTAAGAATCATTTAGAACTCACTTGTGAAGTGAATGAATAGAACAATCACTTGGCTACAGCCTTCTCTAAACCACTGCTGACACACCACAGCAGACGACCTCTCTGTCCATGCCCCCACTCCAGCTCCACTGCAAATTTGGTTATCCCACAATCCTCATAACTTCAGAGACCTCGACACTCGGGCAGAGAGCCTCGTTTGCCATGGGATCCACCTGCTGGTGCTAAAGAGGGATGTCTCCTTTCTCCGCAGATCACTGCTGAGGACCTGAGCCATCTCACCAGGCTCGCGGCTGCCAAGCCTCACCTGGCTGACAGCCAGCGTCATCAGAGAAGAGCAGGAGGCTGCCAGGAAGCAACCCACGGATCTCCCGCTGCAGTGGTGAATGAACGGAGTCAGAAAGCAAATCTCAAACCTTGTGATTTCACCGGCATTGCCTCTTTTTAAGCATGCTCTTCGTCTGTGGCTTTCTCTACACCCGCCGCGTGGCAGCCCCGCTCAGTGCAGGATGGGTTACCCGCGCGTCCCCAGGGACAGCGGCTCCACTTCTGGGAGCTTACTGTGTGCCCATCCAGGGCTTTCTGTTTGGTGTCATAACACTACATCTGAGAAAACTATAATGCTATCAGAAATTAATAACGAACTGCTCAAAGCTGGTGATTTTAATATCTCCTCTGTTTTCTATTTCTTTGTATTTTTCACCTCTCCCCTTCCCTCCTCTCTCCCTTTTCCCCTTCCCTCTCACCACTCCTGTGCCCTCGCCTCCCCTCCTCCTTTTCCTTTCCTTTGTTCCTCCCTCTCTGACTCATGAAATCTGAACATTCAGAAAACAGAATCTGATAAACACAAATTCCAAGGCAGTAAAAATTATTTTAAAAGCCTGAATACTTAACAAGCCATTAAATTTTCACACCTGCATGACAGGTGGGTAAATCACTTTGTGCTTTCAGACAAGACCTCTAAATTCAAACCCACCCTGAAGAAGGATCTGATGCTCCAACTTTCCCTCACCTCTAACCAAGCCCCAAATTCTGCTTCAGTTGTCCATGGACAGAATTAGACTCTTCTGCGTGAAGGATCAGAAAAGGGCAGTACCAGAATCCATCTCAGAAATGCTCTGACAGGAGCCACTGTCTCTGCTAATTCCGTGGGGGAGTTTAGCTTCTTAATTTAGTCCTCATGTTTAAAAGTTTAGAAGCTGCTTGATGCAAACACTTCCCATTCTGGCCTTTCTTTGCTTTTTCTTCACAGGATTTAAGATGTCGGGACAAGTCAAATGCTTAATCTCAAGGGCAGAAGCTTGTAACACTCCACGTCACAAATCAGGATTTGCTCCAGAGATACACTGAATTGCTGTTTCTAAAATAAAGGTTCCCATTTCATGGATGGTAACTACTCAGATAACATAAAATTGAAAGCACCACTGAGTAGTTTATGGGATGGGCTTTCTTCAGTATCTCTACTGAAACCAGTTCAACTTGATGGGTTCTTTTGAAAGTGACAGAACATTTTTTTACAGTAATTTTCTCCAGCTCTAGGAGCTATAGGGAATCTATCTACAAGAAGGCTAGAATCTTCTATTCCTTCTATAGACTTACCTGACTTACATGCATTACAGTGTCATTTTGATCAGAAAATGTTTGTTAACTTTTTTTTTATTTTCACATGATACTATAAATGCAAGTTATCCTATATGTTTTCTTTTTAAAAGATCCTCTAGGGAAAATATTAATGATTTATCATCATACAAGGAGTATACATTTTTCTACAGGGGTAAAGGCTGTTGTCAAGATAAATATTTTAAAACTGGACATCTATTTTCTACTGCATTGTCTCATGAAGTTTAATACACTAAGCTCTTCCATACTAAAATAAATTACAGTCCTTTGGTAACACTACTTAACCTTACAGTGAATACAAATCTTGTTAGAAAAGGGAAGTTGGAAGTATAATGTTGAGTCACATGGGTTTAGTTCATTCAAATCCAAAACATAGAATTATAGACTCAGAATCAATGAAGTTGGAAAAGCCTTCTAAGATCATCAAGTCCAATTATTTACCCATCACTGCTGAGCCCACATGACTCTGTGACCTTGAGTGCCACATCTACAATTGTTACTGACTGCACATTTGGAATGGATTATTCAGATTCCTCATAGAGATATTCAGAGTCAAGCCATTGCAGAGTACATGAGGTGGGGGGAAAGCTGCTTGGTGCTGTACTTTGAATACTATATGGCAATACAGAGGGTTTGATTATTTCTAAACCAAATAAATCAGAAACAGGCAGGCACAGCTGCAAGGTTTTGCATTGTTTATACAGTCATAAGTTTATATTTAATTGTAGATATTGTCAGACTATGATTCAAGCAATAAATGAGATAGTGTACACATCCTAACAGCTAAAGCCCTTTCTCAACAGCAGTCTCTAAGTTCCCTGTCCCCTGCCACGGCTATGTTTAGATAAAGTGACCATTATCAAGATTACAGTAACACTTTGCCTTCCTCTCAAGACACCTGAAAATTATGACAGAACAAATAATCAATGCGCTAACAAGAATAAAATAAATGAGTGGGAAAGGTGGGTTTATTCAGAAAAGGTCTGAAGGTTTTCTGGCAAAACATGTTACCTTCATTGAGTCATCCTCCTGTAACCCACATGGTTACCAAAACAAAGTGCATAAGCGTATCACAATGACTGCATAACATGGTTACTTCTTCTACTATGACTTCGAGCATCAGTGAAGCAAAATATAACAAAGAAGGCAATAAGGAAAGAAAAACTGTTAGCACATTGTGAAGAAGCACTATGAAATGGTCAACATAATATCTGTAGTTGAATGTGTTAGGACCATTGCAAAGATAACGTATCTGGCAAAAGAGGAAATTATTTATGAATAAAATATCATCTGAACAAATAAAAAATTATAGATTGGAGAAGTTAGGGAGAATACTTTGTATTCCAAAACATAATTTACAAAAAAACCTTAGTTTATAAAAGGGATGGGTATTTACAAGCCTTTTAACATGTCACTTCAAGGAAACTACAGAGAACTTATCGTACAAATACCAAAATACATGAAAAGTTTGTGTAATTTATATTGAGATTTCCTTCAAAGTTAAGTTTTAGACAAATGTTGAAAAGTAGGTACTATAAATTCATCAAAAGAAAAGTCAAAATATAACAAGGACAAAGCCACACATACTTTTTAAAAGCCATGATGCTGTCCACAGTTAGCAAATACTTCAAGGGCAGATTCATGTTTCTAAAAATTATGATAAAAATTTGCTATTTCTCTCCATGTCACTGTACCCAGAACATAAGGTTTGTTCACCTCCCAGTGCTGGGCAATAGCTATTAGTGTGAGAAGTGGCAGAGGACTTGACAGAGAAGACAGAAAAGTGTTTCCTTTCGGTACACTGGTCAACATCACCCTGCCATGGCCACATGAACTGTCTTGGGTTACCAGTGTGCCACATAGCACCTAATTCTGTCTTTCCCCAGTATCCATTGCAACCTGCGTTTTACCTCATCCGCATATCCAATGACTCTGTTTAGAAATTTTGTACTAGTCATAACTCAGTTACTGATGGCCTTTCCACTAGCGGCAGTCCAGTTCCAAACCAGCTTCTCCTCACAGCATTTCTTGTTGTTAGCTGACTGTTTCATAGAAGACATAGCGGTCTGGTCATCCTTAATTCTCACTGCTTTATGGCACTGTCCATAAATAGTAATCTTTACAGGGAAAACACTTTGGGCTATTGCCCTAGAGGATATAAATCTTTGTACTTCTATTGACTCAAGCGTAACCACTGAGATTTACATCTGCTCAGAGCACGTGTGTATGAATTTCAGTGCATTTTAAATGGCACCTAAGAGCATGGATCTGTGCCCATTTAAATTTGTGGCAGCAATTAATTGGTGAGGAGTCAAGTTTTAAGCAGATGTCTGTTTATTAGAAGTTAAACAAGTTGTCTGAAATATCTATGTTCAGTTCTCACATGAGCTGACTATTCATACTGTCAGGTGGCTTCTATGACACAAGGGAGAATTTTCACATAAAAATATATGTTTCACACAGCACAGCAGTCATATAATAGCTAAGAAATAGCATGCATCAATATATCATGCTGATATCCCTTAATATTTTGTTTGGAATATGCATTAAATATGACTGAGAAATGATTTTTTTTCCTAACAGAGAATATTTTCCCAGTCAAACAAAAGAAACAAAACCAAAACAAAACTCAGAAATTAATTATCAGAACATATCTGCTTCTGGTGAATATCGCAGGCATTAGAATTGCAGTCAGCTCTCAACCACACCTGGAGGAAGCTATAATTGTTTTTTTCTTTCTGCCTGAGACACAGAAAAACCTGAATTCTTTGGATATCAGTATAGATATGCCAATTTAGGCAAGCTGCAATTCAGGTATCCAGCCTCTACAGAGCTGCCTGAGAAGCACAGTGGAGTGAAGAAAGAATCTTAAAATAGGCTTGTTTGTAATTTGGGAGGTGCAAAATAAAATATTGAGACTAGTTTTTCTGACATATCAATCCATCTCCTATGAGATTATATACTTACGAGGACAAAACAACAAACCTACCACAAGACAAATCATCATGCTTTCTAGCCTAATTTGAGAACAAACACTATAAACAGTAAAATAAATAGAGAAAGGTTGTTTAAGAGCCACAAACTAAGAAAGAGAAGGTTATTTGCATGAGTAATGATAAAATAGTAAGACATACACACAGGTGTCACAGAAAATCAACAAAAATGACACAGTAGCTTCTGTTTTCAGTCTTCTGCACTTTAGGAAGGATCTTTATTCCACTGAAGTCTTGTTTCAGGCATTTCTATAAATTCAGGCAAAAAGGAAAACTGCTGTTCAATACCCATCACTTTAGAGCCACTTGCCCAGAGCTAATGATAAAATAGTAAGACATACACACAGGTGTCACAGAAAATCAACAAAAATGACACAGTAGCTTCTGTTTTCAGTCTTCTGCACTTTAGGAAGGATCTTTATTCCACTGAAGTCTTGTTTCAGGCATTTCTATAAATTCAGGCAAAAAGGAAAACTGCTGTTCAATACCCATCACTTTAGAGCCACTTGCCCAGAGCACATA
>NW_008651013.1:305-3089 GCF_000695815.1 Acanthisitta chloris | reverse complement strand
TGACTGGTAAAACTTGCTCAAGAAGAACTGGAGAAACTTCAGAAAGACAAAGGACAAAAAAACCAACTTATTTATCTTGAGGGAAATGCATTTTAAATAGTTGCTGAAAAATCAGACTGAGGTTATGTAAACAAGTTCCTTTCTTTAGATATTATCATAAGCTAAATAGGCTTTAAATAGGTATGTAAATCAGTGCTTCAAAATAAGTATGAATTAGAGGATTCAGAGCCATTTTCCCCCTAATGTTTCATTGAAATAAGGCATTCCATAAATCCATTTAAATTTCAACAGATTCTATTGCAGCAGTTTGGTAAAAGCTGCTCTTAGGAATTAACAGCTCAGTTCCACATAGCTGCTCACTCAACCCCCACAGCAGGATGAGAGAGAGAATCCAAAGGGAAAAATTGGGAAGACTCATGTGAAATAAGGAACTTCATAGAATTGTAGAATCATTAAGGTTGGAAAAGACCTTTAAGATCATCAAGTCCAGCCACCTACCTAGCACCACCACCATGTTCACCAGTAAGTCATGCCTTCAAGTGCCATAGCCACACATTTTTGAACACTTCCAAAGGTGACTCCAGCACTTCCATGGACAGTGTGTTCCAATGTTTTGCAATACTTCTGTGAATGCTTTTTTCCTAATATCTATGTCATGGTTTAGGAATGGTATTCCCCAATATAGTGCTCCCACTGAAACCCCCCAGAGCATGTATCACACACTCACTCCCCCATCCTATCTCCCTGCAGCAAGATGGAGAGGAGAATTGAGGGCACAAAAAGGTGAAGATCACAGGTTGAGATAAGAACAATTTACTAGAAACAGCAATGAAATGAGAAAAACAAACAGTAATCACAACAGTACAAACAGCAGATGTACAAACAACAGTACAAGACAGGCAAACGATTCACCGTGCAGAACCCGTCACCATGTGACTGTACACCAGACAAAATGGAAGGCACCCACTCCTCTCCATCCTCTCAGAATGGCATGAGGTATTACAGGATAATCCCAGGATCCTGGCATGGCCCTCCTAGCTGCTCTCAAAATTAACCCTGCCCTGACCAGAACCAGGAAAATACAATCTAAAACTCCTCTGGTGCAACTTGAGGTTATTTACCTGGGAAAAGAGGCTGACCCTTACCTGACCATAACCTCTTTTCATGTAGATGTAGAGATTGATAAGGTCACCCCATCGAGCTTCCTTTTCTCCATGCTGAGCACCCCGAACTCCCTCAGCCACTCTTCATCAGACTTGTGCCCCAGACCCTTCTGCAGCTCCTTTGACCTTCTCTGGACATGCTCCAGCTCCACAATGGCTTTCTTGTTGTGAGGGGTCCAAAACGGAACACAGTACTTTGAGGTGTCTTATCGCTGCCCAGCACAGGCAGATGGTCACTGCCCTATGGTCCTGCTAGCCACACTGTTTCTGATCCAAGCCAGGATACCATTGACCTTCGAGGCCAGCTGGGTACATCAGCTCATGTTCAGCTGCTGTCAACCAGCACTCTCAACCCCTTTTCCACCAGGCAGCTTTCCAGCTACTCTGTCCCATACCTGTAGCACTGCAGGGGATTGTTGTGACGAATTCACATCAGCAACAACTTCCTGGAAAGCAGGACTTCATTCCATGTAATGATCACTTGGAAAGACAAATGCCATCACTCCAAACATCCTCCCTTCCTCCTTCTTCCTCCCGTTTATACCTCTAAGCATAGCACTAGATGGTGTGGAATATATCTTGAGTCAGTTGGGGTCAACTGTTCCAGCTGTGTCCCCTCCCAAATCTTGCCCACTCCCAGACATCCTGCTGGTGGTGTAGGTGAGGCACACAGAAGGCCTGGACACTGTGCAAGCACCATTCAGCAATAGCTAAGAGTTCAGATTATCATCAAGATTGTTTGGTCACAAATCCAAGACACAGTACTACTAAAGTTACAATGAAGGACATTGACTCTGTCCTGGCCGAACTAGTAAACCTGTACAGACTGCCTAGGAAGCATAGGCACATTTGTAAAACCAGTATTTTTAGTCCAAAAGTGGATACCACAACCTTCAAAAGATTAAGGATTTGTTCCAGCATTAAATAATGTCTTAGGTTACCATGTAGGGTGTAACCAATGGTATGTATTCTATTATCATCTCCACAAGCTGTTAAAGCAGGAGGGACAGTGATCATTATCTCCTACTCATCCCTGATGGCTCCCTCAGAGAGCTGTCTCTGTTTAATAGGCTGTCAGGGACATATGCATGCATGGAATTACATGGTCCTATTGTGAGATGCTTCACCCCGGGGGTGGGGGGTGGGGGTGTGTGTGGAGCCAAGTATTCCCACATTGGGAGAGGAAGCCAAGCATTCCCACAGGGGTATAAACTGGGTTTTGTGGTTGGTAGCGGGCCCGAGCCCTTTTTCCTGCTGGATTCCCAGAGGACAAGAGGTGCCACTGGACCTTCAGGTGAGGACCGGATCTGCGGGATCACTGCTCCAACAGACCCATCACTCCAGCAGGACTGCAGCCACCATTTAATCGGACTACTACTACACCCTGACTGACAGGGTGTCAGGTTACTTTCTGACTCTGTCAGTGGTTTCTTTTTGTACTGTTGCATTTGTTGTTTTGCTTTTCCTATTAAATTGTATTTCTGACTTGGAGTCTCTCACTGGTTTGCTTTCAAACCAGCACAAATAAAAATAAACTCCTCAAAATATTTTCATGAAAACAAGATTGCCACTTTTCAGCCAGCTGTGTTTCAAATCTCATTTTTGTTGATACTTTCCTCCA
>NW_008651013.1:0-256 GCF_000695815.1 Acanthisitta chloris | reverse complement strand
ATTACAGGGTTCTTTAAGCAGCCTTTTCTGTTACAAAGGTTTCAGACAAGATACAGGCCACCAAACTCCATGAAATGTAAAGGACAGGAATAGTCAGAAATATATAGAAACTTAGCCTGGTCTTGCCATGATATAGAAAAACAAAAACAATAACCAACCCCTAGAGTCATAAAAAATGAAAAAAACAACCAAGTTTTAAAAGAATAGGAAAGGGGATTTGGGTTTAGGAAGGGGCAGGTCCTGTCTGACCAACCTG
>NW_008651012.1:1716-6824 GCF_000695815.1 Acanthisitta chloris | reverse complement strand
CCACACCTGGTGTATTGTGTCCAGTTCCAGGCTCCTCAGTATCCAGAGGAGGGCAATGAAGATGATTAAGAGACTGGAGCACCTCACTTATGAGGAAAGACTGAGGGAGTTGAACCTGTTCAGCCTCGAGAAGAGACAACTGAGAGGGGACCTCATTAATGAATTCAAGTACAAGAACGGGAAAGTGCCAAGATGATGGAGCCAGACTCTACACACTCGTGGAAACCAATAAAACAAGAGGTAACAGGCAAAAACTGATGCAGAGGAAGTTCCACCTGAATACAAGGAAGAACTCTGCTGTGTGAGTCACTGAGCACTGGAACAAATTGCCCAGAGAGGTCATGGATTCCCTCTCGCTGGAGTTATTCCAGAACCATCTGGATGCAATCCTGAGCCATGTGCTCTAGGGTGGCCCTGCCCAATTAGGGAGGCTGGACCAGATCACCCATTGTGGTCCCTTCCAACCTAACTGATTCTGTGATCTAGGCATCTCATAAAGTCCTCCTTTCCCTCTGCTTCCCATCACAGTCATGACACAACCCACCCCTGATTCTGCCCAGATTTTTCTCTGCCCACTTCTGCCTGCCCTTGCCATGCCATTACAATCCCTCTTCTCATCTTGCCAATATGTGGGGACACAGTGACAATCTAGAGGTGCACAGAAGGACATGAATTTTGTGCATTAGGGATATTTTTTGCTACAGGGCAGCTCCATAAAAAAGCCTTTACTAATTATAACAAGATGTCATGCATAAATTTGCTTCTTAAAAATACATCTCTGTTCCTTAGCAGGACAGCTCTGTCCCTGAGGTGTTGTTTGTCAGAGAAGCCTCTTCGCTTAGCTGACATGGATGACCCTATGTCTTCCAGCTCTCCTGCCCCAAAATGGTTAATCTGTGACTGCTCAATCCACAGGGTTGTGACCTTGACTCATGCTCTTCCTCTTCCACGAATCTGGGATGGGTTTTCATCTTGCTGCCACTTTTCTGCCACCATCAGCTAATCCTGATGCACAGGGCCAACCCAGGAGACCAGGGCCACCTATTTCTCAGTACTGATAGGTGCCTGTGGCAACGAGTCACAGACTCTCATGCTGTTTGCAAGCGAAGACCTTTATTTTCTCTACCAGCTAGCTTTTATACAGTTTCTCAGTACCTTTACATCATGCACTCTCCTGCATATTTATCTGCCCACAATTCCTCTTTCTTATCTCCTTGTTTGCATAATATATACAGTCCTTAGCAACAGTCAAGTTTCTTCTCCGCATCCTCTTTCCAGGTGCTGTTCTTGTCCATTGCTCCCACGGTTTCTTGCTGACCAAAGCAAGCACATTGTGGCACTTGTCCAGTGACACAGGGTCTATTCCCACATCTCGCCCTTTCTTTTTTAATAAAACCATTAAGACATAATGCAAGGAGTTGGTAATCATCTTTTGTAAGCATTGTAACAAATGGGATATATGTACAATTACACACATAAAAATAATGAAACAGACAAAGCCTAATTTCAATAGGTGGATTAACCATCCTGTTAAACCTTACCCATCTACTAATTTGTTAAACCAGTTCCACTCATCATTTACTTGGAGTTTGCATACACCTTCTTGCAGTTGTTGAATGCTGCTGTGAAAGGATTGAGAATGATCAAAAAGGTTCATACAACACATGCCATCAAAATCTTGACATCCATGACCTTGTGCTAACAATAAAAAAACTATAGCTACTCTATTTTGAAATGTTGCATGTTTAACTGAATCCACTAACTAACTAACTAACTAACTGAGGGAGGTTGCATTATTTTCTTTTCCTAGCCAGCAGCCGAGTCTATTTAATGTGGGTAGTGCTTTAGATGCAGCAACTCCTGGCGCAAATATTGAGACTGTTATGATATTAGCAGAATTCCAGAATTCCGTGTTATCTCTGCATTCTGAGGTAAAAGCATGTGTAGCTCTTTTGTGGTGTTGGGTATTCCTTATTTTGTGAATTCTGATCATAGATGTGTTGGGAGTCAGCAAGGTTAGTCTTCCTAAGCTACAAGGGCCTCCCTTTATATACGATGGAATGCCAGACCAGGCATGGTCTCCACAAATTAAAAATTGCCCTAGGGCCACCCTGAGTGGTTTGTTGTTAGCTCTCAACACCCTAGCACTAGTATAATTGCACCACAAACTAGCATTTCTATACCAACCTATTGTTGCGTTTACAATTTGATTAATTTCTTGTCCTGAACCTGAATAATTAAAAAACAAACAATAGTCTATTTTTACTGAACCTAGCAATTCTAATTCTTGTGGCTCCAGGTTGTTGATAATCAGGTGTGGAGCCTAGAGATCCCAAAGTTCAACCAGAGTTTGATTGCAGTATACAGTTGTACTCATACCAGATGGCACGGGCCATTGATCTGTGTCTAACGGTGGTCCTACTAAGCAGGTTGTAAAACGGTTTTCTGGAGAAGCAGTTGACAGGCATAATGTGTCCTCTCCCTTCACATTGGCTAAGGTTACCCAAATGTTAGCTTTTGGCATTGAAGGAAGCCAGACAGCATGTCCTGTTGACAGCGTTAGGACAAGGGTGATCGCAGCAAGGGTTGAACACATGGTGTGGGAACTCATTTAGGCCTGGACTATGTTGGTGTTCCACGCTCCTCTTCAGAGGGGGTCAATTCCTGTAGCGACGCTAAGGGTGTAACACACGGCGGCACACATCTCACTGGGACCCATTGTGGACCGCAACCTGTGGAAATGCAATCATAATCTCGATACCAGGTTAACAATCGAAACGGGTCTTCCCATTTACCTGATTCAAAACTTTTGACCAAAATGGTGGCTTTGCCAGATGCCAGATGCATCTTGTCCTCTGCCATGGAGACAAAGTGTTTCAGGATTGGGACACCATCATCAGACCAATGATTTAAAAAGTTCAAAACATATGTAGCTTTGGCAACTCGTTCCTGAGGGGTGAAAGCCCCTACTCCCCCTTTTTGTTTTAACAACATTGAATTTAGAGAACTGTGTGCTCGCTCAACAATTGCTTGACCCTTGCGGGAGTGCGGAATCCCAGTGAGGTGAAGAACACCCTACTGTTGCAAAAACTGCTGAACTTTATGCGATGAGTACGCAGGACCATTGTCGATTTTAACATGTGCAGGAACACCTAAAGTAGCAAAAGCTAATAAAAAATGTCTACAAATGTCTTTCGCTTTTTCCCCACTGTGAGCAGAGGCAATGATGGCACTGTAGAAAGTGTCTACGGTCACGTGAACATGCTTCAAGGTGCCAAACTCTGGAATGTGAGTGACATCAGTTTGCCATAACTCTAAAGCACGGAGTGCATGCGGATTCACGCCATAAGACAAAGAGGGT
Source organism: Acanthisitta chloris (assembly GCF_000695815.1). NCBI lineage: Eukaryota > Metazoa > Chordata > Aves > Passeriformes > Acanthisittidae > Acanthisitta > Acanthisitta chloris. The sequence continues at coordinate 3,463 of NW_008651012.1, read as the reverse complement.
ATAATATGCTGACAGTCAGGACAAGCAATAACAATTTGTTGAGCTTGGTTCATGCTAAGGCAAAAAGTCCTCTGCAATGCCTTAGCATTCTGGTGATAAAAGGCATGCGCCAAATGAGCTTGTTCAAAGGTGTTGAGCAGGATGGCGGCTCCTGCCAGCTTATCTTCTCATCTATTATTTCCTTCTACTAAAGGACCAGATAGGGTGGTGTAGGACCAAATACGCATAACACAATAAAGGGCTAAGTGACGGGAAATTAGATTCAATAGGGTATAAAATAGCATAAACAACTGTTCATGAGCAATTCCCTTCAAATAGGAGGGTTCAATGCAAGAGACAACACCAGTAATGTACGCTGAGTCTGTTACAATATTGAGAGGACAAGACCATTATGAAACACTCTGACAACTGCTGACAACCTCACTATTTGTGGGGATCATCTGACAACCATGACATCAGACTGCCACTGTCCTGAAGAGTCTTGCCAGACAAGGACCGCACATCCTGATTTTCCTGACCCATCGGTAAATACTCTCATAGAGTCTAAGAGGGTAGGGCTACATTTAGGCCACTCCTGAATGTTGAAATGCTGCTGCAGGAGTTTATGGCCTGGCGGGCGGATGGACACAGTTCCAGGATAATTTTCCATAGCAATTTGAAACACATCTGAAACTTGAAACAGCCATTGGATCATGTGCACAGACATTGGGAGAATGATGGCAGCACAATGTCAGCAGCCGCTGCCAGCCCTTCTGTATCAAGGTTGCAAACATTTCAACTCAGGTCATGATAGATTCCCCAAACTGGTGAGGTAAAAAAAATCCATTCTGTAATAAGGAGAGGATCGTGATCTTTCCCCATTTCTTCCCATTGGTATATCAAGCCATACGGTTGGAAAGTCGGATTCAATATTATGAGCTAGACAGCACAGTCAGGGTTATATTTGTGCACCTGTGGTGCAGATATCACTGTGGCAACTTTTTGTAAAGCGGCCTGAGCCAAAGCGTTCAATTATTGTGGAGACATCAAGGTCAGATCTCCTTTCAGTTGTGTGTACAGAGGATGCAAGTCCTCATTAGTTATCCCAAGCAAAGGTCTAACCCAGTTAATTGCACCTAACAGTGTCTGTAAATCGTTTAGGGTATCAACTTTCAAATCAATCTCAAAGGTTACGGCATAACTCGTTGTGCTGTTGTCTTCCAGCCCAGATACCTCCAAGGTGAAGTATATAGCAACATTTCTGGGGCTATCTCCAATTTAGCTTGTTTAATAACTTCCATAACTCCAGACAATGCCTGTTGCATTTCAGCCGTGGAGTGTGTCGCAATCAAAACATCGTCCATATAATGATAAACAAGTGCATTGGGCAGCTTAAGGCAATCTGGAGCAAGAGTATTAGCAACAAACCATTGACAAATGGTCGGGCTGCTTTTCATGCCTTGTGGCAGCACAGTCCAATGGCATCTCGTGCTGGATTCAGCAACATTTAATGAAGGCACGGAAAACACAACCTTAGGAGCATCATCAGGATGGAGGGGTATTGTGAGAAAACAATCATTTAGCTCAAAACCAGTCAAACACCAGTCTTTTGGAATCATTGTGGTGGATGGCAAGCCTGGTTGCAAGGATCCCATATCTTCTGCTGCCAAGTTAATTTGTCTTAAATCATGAAATAGATGCCATCTGCCACTTTTCTTTTAAATCACAAAAACAGAAGAATTCCATGGACTGGTGATGGGTACAATAC
>NW_008651012.1:755-1466 GCF_000695815.1 Acanthisitta chloris | reverse complement strand
CAAACCTCATAAAAGTTTTCTTAGGTTAGGGGCCACTGTTCCACCCATACTGGAGAGTCTGTTTTCCATGTTAATTTCAGGGTGTGCTGCGTTGAATGTCGGGCACCACTCCCCTGAAGTAAGGAGTCATCCTACCAGACACATTGTGAAGAGATTTTGTGGGATCACGGTGCTCAAGCACAGAGTGTCTTGACCTGTCACAGTGTCACCCAGACTGGGGGGAGGTGGCAGGCGTAGAAGCTTAGCAGGCATCCTAGCAGAGGCAATGTGGCCCTCGAGTTCGGGTGTGCAGAAGGTGTGCATGGCCTTATATATAATAATTTTGCAGCATCATCCTGATGTGACGGGTACACAACAGGATGAGGCGGGTCCAAATTTCTGGGGCATCAACATGCCTTTGGTCATGTACGTTTGGTTGTTCTACGCATGTGTGCAGAGCCTAAGGATGGCAGTCAGTATCCTCTGTTTTCCCCAACATGGTCTTAACATGCACTACAGGAACTTTATCCCCTTCTACAGTATGCAAAAATTTTGACTGTGCAGGGCCAGCCCGATTGATAGATCCCCCGGAGTTGACTAACCAGGTGGCCTTTGCTAAATGGGTATCCCAATGTTTGTAAGTTCCATGACCCATTGCTCTCAATGTGATTTTCAATAGTCCATTACACCGTTCAACCTTTCCAGAGGCTGGTGCATGATAGGGAATATGAT
>NW_008651012.1:0-206 GCF_000695815.1 Acanthisitta chloris | reverse complement strand
TTATGGAGTCCCCTACGAAAAGTCATAGGAACTGCTGAAGAAGAAGGTGAATCAAGTCAGTTTGCAGAGGTGAAAGCTATCCAGTTGGCCTTGGACATTGCTGAACGGGAAAGATGGCCAGTGCTTTATCTTTATACTGATTCATGGATGGTGGCTAATGCCCTGTGGGGACGATTGCTGCAATGGAAGCAGAATAACTGGCAGCG
>NW_008651011.1:0-10626 GCF_000695815.1 Acanthisitta chloris | reverse complement strand
TCCAGGTAGACTACATCCACAGCTTTCACCTTATTCACCATGTGGGTCACCTGATCATAAAAGGAGATCAGGCTGGTCAGACAGGACCTGCCCTTCCTAAACCCATGCTGGCTGGGTCTGATCCCTTGTCCATTCTGTAGGTGCTGTGTGATCACACCTAGGATGATCTGCTCCATCACTTTGCCAGACACTGAGGTCAGCCTGACAGGTCTGTATTTTTCCAGATCCTCTTTGCACCCCTTTTTGTGGATTGGTGTGACATTCACAAACTTCCAATCCTCTGGGACCTCCCAAATATCTCAAATAGTCTATACCTATCATTCAAATAACAAGTCATGATTTTAAAGTACAAGACTACATCCGAGCTTATGATACCGTAATAATAAAGTAATGGAAAATTTTAGCTGATAATAATCCAGTTTTGAATCTTTTGGCAAATCTTTTGAGACTCAATGACCCAAAAATTACTGAATGAACATACATTACATTTGTAATATTTATTCAAAATACTAAAAAAACATTTATTGGGAGTAGGTCTTAAAAATACTCTGGCTTTAGATCCCAAACTGAATTAAATTAAACACTACAATGTAGTTAACACAAACATTTTAAGACAGTACTGCTCTAATTTCAGGTGGACAAATTGTCAGCCTAATTAGATGAGCATTGAATTACGTCAATTACAGCAGTCTTTGTTTATGGTGAAAATCTTAACATTATGGTCAATGCAGAAGCAGAAAGCCTTTTTAGTTTCTTACTGGTAGTAATGTTTTCAGGCTTAAATTAATGTATATAGTTTTGCTTGAAATATTTCTGTTATTGTTTTGGAAACATATCTACACTATGAATAGTCTGACGAGATACTGCATGGATATTAAGAATGATTTTTAAAGTGACAGTTTGAGATCTTAGAATTGGCATTCCTAAAGCCTGGAGAATACTCTTCTAAAAATGCAAACGTTAAAATAATACAAACAGGTCTATATTTCAGCCTCTAACACTGATAGCTGAAATGGTACTGCTAAATGCTGTACATCCAAAGCCTTAAATATTAGATGTGAAATGCACATACTTTTAAAATTCTACCAGACATTTTCCAGGTTCAGAGTAAATCTCTAATAACAATTTAATTTGTATTTTAAAAATTGTCTTGATTTCTGGTTAATTAAGTATTGATTATTCAAATACATGGAAGTTGTTAACTCATTTATACAAAATTACTCTGAAATTAATGTATAATTGCATTCTTATTGTTTGAATGAACACTAATTGTTTGAAAGGATGTTTAGCTTTGTAATTGGTAGTAATAAAGCCAACAGAAGCTCCTTAATTCTTAGTTAATGTAGACACTTCTCTTCCTGGATCCACATTGCAGTTCATCTCTTAGAGCAAGGCAAACTACAGAACCAGAAAAAAATATAACTTTGGATCCATTTTGTTTGCAGTGTGCCATTCCTTTTGTGCTGAGGTCCTGCAAGACCTTGATGCCTATCCCAGTAACTTAATATGCATATCTCTCTAGTAATTTCAGTAAAGCTCTGTGTCAAAATTATACACTTTTACTGCCTGAATGAGGCAGCTATATAACTGTAAGCCTTACTGAAGTCCAGATGGACCACATCCATAGCCTTCCCTTCATCCACTAAGTAGGTCATGTTGTCAGAGAAGGAAGTCAGTCTGATCAAGCAGAATCTTCCTTTCATAAATCCGTGTTGACTGGGCTTGATCACCTGGTTGCCCTGCATGTGCTGTGTATGGCACTCAGGACGATCTTCATGACCTTGCCCAGAACCAAGGTTAGGCTTACTGGTCTGTAGTTCCCTGGATCCTCTTTCCAATTCTTCTTACAGACAGGTGTCACGTTTGCTAATTTCCAGTCAGCTGGAACTTCTCCAATTAATCTGGACACCTGGTAGATGATTGCAAATGGTTTAGTGAGTTGTTTTGATAGTTCCCTCGTTACCCTGGGGTGGATCTCATCAGGGCCCATGGACTTGACAATTGGCACAGCAAGTCATTAGCCATCTCTTCCTGGATTACAGGGTCTTCAACCATCTCTCCATCAGCAACTTCCAGCTCTGGGAGCTGGATATCCTATGGAAAATCTGATTATATTTTGAATCAGTTTTATTTCTCATCTTCCTTTAAAAACATGTAGATAGTGTTGAAAAAAATAGTATATTTTCAGCTCTTTAGAAGCTATATAACAATTGCAAATTCAGATTATAAAGTGAGGCAGCTGATGAACCACACACAGGCAAAATGACTGTCTAATCTGTTTGGAGGAGCCGAGGGCCAGGCCATGCTGATAACCTCTATCATGAAAATGGGCCTTGCATGCAGAAGGCAGACCACAGCACAGCTCTCTGCAAACTTAGTATTGTGTTTCAGCCTGAAACCACAAGTTACTCTGTCAGAATTAATTAGCTGAATTTGTGGGAACATCTGATTCAATTTCTGGGCAAGGGACACCCAGAACCAGACCCTGTTATACTCTGAGTCAAGGAGCTAATTGAAAACGGACAAGTATGTCCTTGTACTTCAGCCCAATTGAAGAAATTGAGCAAGGCAAGCTTTCCCAGGCATAGGCTCAATTGAAAATGTTCAGAAACCAAATGAGTCTGGGGAAGAAACTTCACTTAAAACAAAATGCTGAAGTATTGAAGCCACAGTTTAAGTTGCTGGATTTATGTCTTTTTTGAGGAAATTCACTGTCCCATCCATCGGATGCATGCAAAGAATAAGAAGAAATACAAGTGTTAAGGAATACATATACTGCAGGTAGCTTGGTGTGCAGCTGCAGTGTGAGCTGCAGGTTGAGCTCTGGGTGGTTCAAGCCAGAGGCAAGAGGCTGTGAACTGCTGACCGTTTGCCTAAGACAGAGCATGGGGACCTGTGGCCCAGCCATGTGACCAGACACTTAGAGACACATCAGGAGCTAACCAAACCAGACTGTCACATGCTTAGACTGTGAGGGTATTAAAAACCAAGGTTTCCTTTATTCAGAGTTCCTCCTCAGAGGCACCAGCTTGAGCTGTTATTTTCCTATTTAGTTATTGCACCAAGTTTAAAATATTTGAAGGATCTGGACATCTGAAACTGCTATCAGAAACCTGCGGATGAGCCAGTAAGGATACTTGGCCTGATTGTGTGAGTGCGGGGTGCGCAGGGAGACAAGCGGGACACCTGTCGTTTCCTTTATTCAGAGTTCCTCCTCAGAGGCACCAGCTTGAGCTGTTATTTTCCTATTTAGTTATTGCACCAAGTTTAAAATATTTGAAGGATCTGGACATCTGAAACTGCTATCAGAAACCTGCGGATGAGCCAGTAAGGATACTTGGCCTGATTGTGTGAGTGCGGGGTGCGCAGGGAGACAAGCGGGACACCTGTCGGCTCACTGGAGCCACTGCTGTGAAGTTGGTCCCAGAATTCACTGTCCCATCCATCGGATGCATGCAAAGAATAAGAAGAAATACAAGTGTTAAGGAATACATATACTGCAGGTAGCTTGGTGTGCAGCTGCAGTGTGAGCTGCAGGTTGAGCTCTGGGTGGTTCAAGCCAGAGGCAAGAGGCTGTGAACTGCTGACCGTTTGCCTAAGACAGAGCATGGGGACCTGTGGCCCAGCCATGTGACCAGACACTTAGAGACACATCAGGAGCTAACCAAACCAGACTGTCACATGCTTAGACTGTGAGGGTATTAAAAACCAAGGTTTCCTTTATTCAGAGTTCCTCCTCAGAGGCACCAGCTTGAGCTGTTATTTTCCTATTTAGTTATTGCACCAAGTTTAAAATATTTGAAGGATCTGGACATCTGAAACTGCTATCAGAAACCTGCGGATGAGCCAGTAAGGATACTTGGCCTGATTGTGTGAGTGCGGGGTGCGCAGGGAGACAAGCGGGACACCTGTCGGCTCACTGGAGCCACTGCTGTGAAGGGGTTTTGGTCCCAGCACAGGTAGTGCAGGAGTGACTGACAGAGTGGCTCCTGTATGGTTGGACAGGGAAGTTCCTTTAACATCAGGAGAGAGAGAAATAAAATAACAAAATATATGACTTAATTAAGTCACAGCTGTGCAAAATGATTAAGGAATTGAAGGGATAGAATCAAAGAGAGAAGTGATTATTTTAGGCAGTCAGAAGTGCATAATTATGAGTAATGGCCTAAATCTGAGCAAAAGAAACATTTTAAGGACAAAGCCCAGAAACAGATTCTCAATAGCCAGCTCAACTCATGTGCAAAATAGTTTTTGCCGGTTTAGTTACAAATCTGGTTTGAGTACATCTATACTGGGTAACCCAGATATCACAATCAAGAGGGATACATGCTGACTCAAGAGGAACCCTCAGGTTTGTGAGAGGAAATGTGCGGGTTAGACTTAATTTCTCTCATATCTGAGGCAATGATTCTTCACCATTTTCTGACTTACTTACAACAGATAACTAGCTGTTATGGAGTTCAGTTTGCACTGATGAGAAACCAGAGCATGGCCAGACAGAGCAGAACTCAAGGGTAGGAGGGGTCAATTCCTTCTTGCTCCAATCCTCCATGCTTACAGAGGAGCATTCAGCTACTGATACTAGATGAAGCCAGGGATCAGACAAACAGGGCAATGCTCTGACTTCAACATTTCTTCTTTGAAGCGTAGGGATTTAAAACTATGAAAGGATTACCTGGTAGAGAAACACCATGCATTTTATTTGGCCTGACAGTTTACTTTATCTGATTCTTTCGTGCTATCCGTATAACTAACTAAATGCTCAATTCATATGGGTGCTTTACTTAAGGACTAAGTATAGGTGAAAAACTCTCCCTGTTAGGAAAAGCATACAGGAGTTTTCTCACATTATTCTCCAAAATGCTAAAGGGAAGACAAACTCACACAGTTCAGGAATTTGTAACAAGAGCACTTCCTAAACACATAACATCAGGGGCAGAAACTGCACTCTGAAGGACTGCCTATCAAATCTTCACAAATACCTGATTTACCTGGTTAGCCATGAAACAGGAAAGCTTTAAAGAGGGCAGAAAGTATATGAATGTACAGTGGAAAAGACACTCTACTGTATTTTGAATGACCATTGCATCAGTCTCTCTGGTATATGCGCCTGAATTTTTGATGTTCCAAGTAGTGTTAGCACAAAAGGCCCTTTAGAACACATATATACACAATAGCAGTAAAATAAAATGTCTGAGGTCTGCTCTAGTAGTCTTACTGCCACATGTTCCACATGTATTTTTTATCTCTCTTCACCTCTGGAAACCTCAGACCTTAGGTGGAGTAACCTTTGCCAGAGGTTTTTCAGCAGATATGCCCCGACCCCGGCGGTATTCAAGACCAGGCTGGATGAGGCCTTGTGCAACCTGACCCAGTGAGGATGTGTCCCTGCCCATGGCAGGGAGGGCTGGGACTAGATCACCTGTAAGGTCCATTCCAACCCTTAAATTCTATGATTCTGTAATTCTATGACTTTCCCACAGTCTTCATATATTTTTACACATCTCTCTCTTATTCTTAAGGATAGAATAGCAAAATGGGACTCTGTTTGCAAGGCTACTTCTCCCCTCCACTTTTTCCATCTTTAGAATGCAGTATGAGTTTTGACTGAAAAGAATATAAAAATATAGTCTGAACAGATTAAAAAATCCTTTGTATTCTCTGATGACTAACCAATGGCTCTTTGAGAGCTTTGTATTGTCAAAATCATGCAGCCACCAACCAAGCACACAGTAGTTCATAGTTTCAGTTCTGAATATCAGATTAAGTAATTCAATCTAGCTATTCAAGTGCTTTCACTAGCAATATTGTACCAAGGGGACAGCTTAAACTCAGGTTTACAGTACATCTTGCTCATTTAGGTAATCACATTTTTGTTTAAACCCTGCCATGACCCCAGATTCAAGGGAATGTAAGTCTGCACACATGATAATCCTGCGGGGTTATGTAAGGAAATGATTAAGGGTTTCACTGTATCCTGTCAGGTCTGAGCACTAAGTCCAGAAACACAATCTGCTTTCTTTGGTAGATTTTTAAGTACAAGTCCTAAATGACAGTTGGTCTGCATAAAAATCTGAGTTATCACATACAATATTTTTTGTAAAACACTGCTAACAATGACTGTTTAAATAACATTCTTTTAAGTGTTTTATATTACCAGTTTGTGTCTTGATTCACAGCCATAGACGAGTGTTTGGAATGTCCTGCCTCTCCCTCTGCCACACCTTCATGTAGGCAAACATTCACAATGTGACATCAGCTTTCACTATCAAGTAACTAAATTAGATTCTAAATTCAGAAGCTCTCTTTTGTGATATCCAAAGATTTATACAGGTGTAAACTTATAATGTCTAGGTATTAACTGACATGGTAAAGACACGTGACTCCAGCAGATCTAATCTCTGAATCCCTCTAAGGACCAATTCTTACTCTCCTGGAAAGAGAACACAAAAGCAAACATATTGTTTTACTTTATAGTTTCTTAAGAATTTTTGTTTCTCCAGTTACTGTCACAAAATCATAGAATCATAGAATTTAAGGGTTGGAATGGACCTTACAGATCATCTAGTCCCAACACTCCCTGCCATGGGCAGGGACACCTCTTCGCTAGATCAGGTTGCTCAAGGCCTCATCCAGCCTGGCCTTGAACACTGCCAGGGTCAGGGCAGCCACCACATCCCTGGGCAACCTGTTCCAATGTCTCACCACCCTTACAGTAAAAACCTTTTTCTAATATCCAACCCAAATTTCCCCTCCTTCAGTCTGAATCCATTAGCCCTTGTCCTGTCATTGCAGCTCCTAACAATGAGTCCCTCTCTGGCTCCCTTGTAGGCTCCTTCAGATATTGAAAAGTTGCTCTGAGGTCGCCAAGCAGTCTTCTCTTCGCCAGGCTGAACAACCCCAAATTCCTCATCCTGTCCTCATAGGGGAGATGCTCCAGTCCTCTTATCAACTTCTTGGTCCTCCTCTGGACCAGCTCCAACAGTTGTATGTCCTTCTTATGTCAAAAGAACTGCACGCAGTATTCCAGGAGGGGTCTCATGAGAGCAAATGGGGAGAATCACCTCTTTTGACCTGCTAGTAAGACTCCTTTTGATGCAGCCCAGGATTCAATTGGCTTTCTGTACGCTCATGGTGAGCTTCTCATCCACTGTCAATCTCAGGTCTTTCTCTGCACTGCTGGTTTGAATTACTCCCCCACCCAACCTGTAGCTGTGCCTGGGATTGCCATGGCCCAGACCTAGGACCTTGCACTTCATTTTGTTAAACTTCATAAGGTTTGCACTGGCACACCTCTTGAGTCTGTCAAGGTCCCTCTGGATGGCACATCCCTTCCCTCCAGAATGTCAACTGCCCCACACAGTTTGGTGTCGTCAGTGAACTTGCTGAGGGTGCACTCAGTCCACTGACCATGTCACTGACAAAGATATTGAACAGTATTGACCCCAGCACCAATCTCTGAAGGACACCACTTGTCACTGGCCTCCATGTGAACAATGAGCTGCTGAGAACAACCATTCAGCCAGTTCTTCATCTGCTGACTGGTCCACCCATTAAATCCACATTTCTCCAATTTAGAGACAAGGATGTCACACGGGACAGCGTCAAACGTAAATTTTTTCTCATAGATTTATGTGAACACATCTTTGGAGAATGGTGACATATCTGAACTATTAAAAGTAGAATATGACTTATTGTTTTATTTATATATTACTGTTGGCAATAATATTTTCTATCTTATATATAAACATAACTAAGATGTTGCAGCAATTCCGATGAGACGCAGATGTGTTAGCACCATCTGATTCTGCTATTGACTGAGCAATAGCAGAAGGTTTACAGGATGTTGACATTAACACTGAACAACTTTATTACTGTAAACTCAGGTTGAGAAAGGGTTTTTCTCAAAGTACTTAATGGATTAGTCTGCTTCTGCAATGTTCTGTTTTCACGGTAACAAAATATACAGCTCCAACACCAAGAATAACAGCTTTGTAACTTAGTCTTTCCTCAGCTGTATCCACTGATAAACACTTTACTCCTATAAATATATATCTTATTCTGCAAAGTGCAAATAATAATTAAGTTAATCACTACTATGTTCAATTTAGATCCATTCTGATAATATTAATGCACATTAACCTGTATTTTGGCAATATTCTTAATACAAGATGAAAGCAGTAAGACATAAAACACTGAGTTCTAGTAGTAAGTTTTGATACTAGCAGATAAATAAAACCAAAGACAAAGTATAGGTGTGTTTATTTTTAATATTGTCCCCAGAGTAAAGATATCACTCAATATCATGCAAGAAGAAGACTAATCAGATCTTTAAATAAAGGTTGTATGTTGGACCATGAATAGCAGTTAAGAATAGCAATAAAAAGCATATCCATTAGGGACATTAGCCAACATCTGCAGTTTTGCAGTTTCTTTGAAAGAATGAGAAGATAAGGGCACCACGGCTGGATGATCATTCCAATATATGGATGATTAGTTCAATGCAATCAGAAAGGTATATGAAATCTTTAGCACAAACAGTATGATTTCCACCTAATTAGTTATCTCAGTATAGCAGGAGGAACACACTGACTGTATTGTCAATAACCACATATACTGAACTGGTCAGTAATTTTTGTTGTATGCTTTTAATGGTCCAATGTAGTTTCCAGCTACTCAAAATCTCCCACAGGAAAACTGAAGGTTACCTGCATTTTTAAAATAACAGTCAAGAAAAATGAAGCACTGTTTTTTGCTTTGTTGAATCAACTAATACCAAGACTACCTACTGTCTCAGGGTGAAGTTAATTTGAAATATGTACTGTATCCTCTTCAATTACATTTTGTACAGCCAGATTAAAGACCTCTTATGTAGCACAGAGGACTTTCTAATAAGCTATACCAAGATTTTTTGTTCATAGACTTCTCTTACATAGGTACTATGTATGCTCTGTGTACTAATAAGCACCAGCAAAAAAAAAAAAAAAAATTCATCAAATTTCACTGAAGACCTTGATTGTCTATATAGTGCACTGACTATATAGTGTCTGCATATTATGGACAATATCAGACATAAAAAGGCATAGAAAGGGAATATCTTTTATTGGAAAAGAATGAAATTTGTCTCAATTCAACATTTATATCACACTTAGGTGGCAAAGTGACTGCCTGTATAATAGCCAAGATGTCCATTCCTTCACACATTGAAGCTGAGTTCCTTTTAGATCAGCCAAAATTGGGAAAGTTTGTGGGTATTTCCAACATCTTGGATTTTTCCAGAAATTTGAACTGTCAAAAAACATTGTTCATTCACAAGGCTATAAAACAAACTGCTGAGGTCTTCATTTGTCTATTAGCTGAAGTTTATGAGGACCTCATAGGATATTACTCAGTTAACAACACTCAAGGAAGATTACCTTTAAAACTTTTTTAAAAGTAAGGTAATAAGATTGGAAGAAACTCACTAAAATAAAGTACCTGGACTGATAAAATCACAAATCCACTGTCAAACAGTTCAATTTTTATTTTTAAATTTATAATGTTTTTATGAAATGATGAAGCAAATATCTGATGTTCCTAAATCATAACTATAGTGGAAGAATAATTCATCAGAGAAAATGCTACTTCCTGTATTTTATTTATTTTCAGTTACATAAACTGGATAGTTGAAGTCCTCAGAAGAACAGCTGTGTGAGACAAACTCCCTTCACAACTTGCTCTGTTGTGCTAAGAAGTTTTATCTTGTCATTAACTATGGGGGAAAAGAAAGAAGAAGAAAAAAGAAAGGTAGAATGAAAAACTTGAAAGTTTGGAACTCTTTTTAATTATAGCTGAACAAAACTGAACAAATATTTATGCATATACCACTTAACTCTCTAGGGTCATATCAGCAGTCAACAGAAGAACTATGAGCACCAAGCATCAAACTCAAAAAAATAAAAATCCAAGAGTGTTTCATACAGCAGTCATGAAATTCATAGTAAAAAAATGCTATCTATGCTAAAGTTGAGAAATTGGATGAACTCTTTGAAAGATATTTTGCATTTTATTACTAAATAGAAAGACTTTACATTCAGAGGAGGAAATCTACTGAGATGAAAATAGTGGAGATCTGGACTATATTGAAGGCATTTACTGACCTGCGTTTATGACTTCTCCTTATGGCCACCGCTGTAGACAGGTGCCTGGAATAAATAAATCTTTGATTCGGCTGTTTTAATGCAACTAGCTTTGAAATTTGTGTTCTTTTGACACTCTATTTATTCTGTCCTCTCAATTTCATAAGACTTCTGCTGGAAGAAATGAGATGATATTTTTTTATTTTTATTGTGTGTTTGATTATATGTTCTTTAGAACAGAAATTGCTTAGTATAATAAGAAATAAATTACAACAAGAACCTCATCTTTGTCAAATTCAGTGGGATTTCTGGTGTTCTCTGAAAACCAAAAATCATACCACCTGGTAGGCCACTATTTTAAATCTAGCTTCTAGTCTCAGGAGAGATTACATTAATTCCTGTAAATATTTGCCACAAAATGAAAACAAAGAAAAAATTTATATCAACAAGTAAATTGTTCATGCAGTTTTAAAATTTATTGAAGAAATTGATTTCAAAGTAAATAAAA
>NW_008651010.1:112913-143789 GCF_000695815.1 Acanthisitta chloris | reverse complement strand
TTATAAATAGGTGAGTTTGATACAGAAACTGCTCTATCTTGGGTCTAAATGCACCAAAAGTATTTTTGCACAGCTCTGTGCCTAACTGATAACTCCTGACAGGAAATTGAGCACAGGCATAAGGTTTCTGTATCCCAAATCTGCTGATAGGATGAACACAGGCAGAGTATTCCAGCTCAGAGGTTCATAACCCAATGTGAGTGTATTTCTCAGCTTCAATTGATTTTATCAGGACTATAAAAAGTTTCTAGCAATCATAGATATTCTAATGAGGTTATTTAGCAAGCAATACCTAAGCAAAAATCTCAGATTTTGATTAATTTCACTGAGATTTCATCTCTTTAGCTTGACTTCGAGAATAATTGCATTTTTAAATGAAATATATGCACGTAATAACTATGTGTATGCTTTAAAAATCAATGTAAATCGATTTTACATGAGTATATGAAAATTATCAGAAGAATGCTTTTTCCAAATAGTAAAAAGGCAAGAGTTCTGAAGGTTAGTTTGTATAATACTAAGCACATTGTCAATACTAAATATATTAAATCAGTTCATGTATTTTCCACCAAGTCAGAAGTGCTTCCTCTTATCTATTTCACAAAGCTCAAGAGTGTACTTTCAGATAACAGCTGAACTTCACAATAGAAATCATATTTCATCTAACCACCATCACCTGGTTGACCTGTAATAGCTGTATTGTAATACAGTTGTGGTGTGTTGTAATTTTCACAGGTGTTTTTTTCTTTGAATAGAATGCCTTTTATTGGAAGTTTCTTTAGCTCTACTACTTAAAAAAACCCCCTACCAACCAACAACCAAACTACTACATTTCACTGTCAACTTTTTATACAAAATGCTGCACAAAATGATGAATGATGTGATGATGCACTTTATATTTTTTCTTTCATTTAGTTTTTTTTTTACAAAATTGTCAACTAAATATGTCTCCTTTGTTTGAGACATACTGGAAAGTGAGAAGGAGAAATCCTATTCTGAATATCAGTGGCACATGATATGACTGCTGTTCAGTATCAAAATAGCCAGCATTACTGTGATAATTTCTTTTCATGAATTTAGCAAATTCCATTCCATTCTTAATCCTGTTTACTCTGATTCATTGTACCTTAATTAATCTCAACATGTTTGGAACCTTAGGAGATTTAAATAAGCTCTATTATCTTCTGTGTTTTTAGTCTTTATCCAAAACAAAGAACAGGTGAAAAAAACCATTTTGGTGGTATATATTATTGATTCCTGCAGTCAAACATGCACAATAAGCTGTGCATGGATGAAATTAGGCAAATTCACACCATGAGGAGGAAATTACACATCAAATTAGTATGTTCTGAAAGCTTTTCTAGTAGGGTGGCTTTTGCATCTCTGATCTCTGGAAGTTTCTGAGGTGTCTTTGAATTCCTGCTTCATATTTTTAGGCTGAAGTTAAAGGAAGACGAAGGGAAAAAGAGGGCAGTTAGAAAATTAGAACAGAAATGTGTAAGAGAGGAATTTCTATTGGTTCTATCATCTGTCCAAAAGTGGTCATGTTTAGAATGGTACTCTTACCTTAACACAGCTGTATTTAGACTAATCTAAAAACTACTTTGGTGCTTGTAATATGTAAGTACTGTTGCATGCTTGTCCACATGTGCACCTGACACCTCACTTTATCAATATTGTTCACTGTATCAGTACTGTACTTAGAAAGTGAACTGATAGAGAGGTAGAGGTACAGAGTTACAGAGGCTGCATAGACATGAAAAACTTGTTATCTCCTGAGCTGCTGAAAAGACCTCAATGACAGTCCTTTGCATTGTTCACTATGGCATTTATTTCACACTACCTAAATGTTTTGTCAGTTGTTCAAAACTGAACTCAGTATGAAAATGGTGTGTCAGAACAATCATGAGTCTCACAGATCTAATACTTCTGTTCCAGTTTCGAAATGGGATTGCATAGCTTCTAGAAGTGAGTGACAGGAAACTTCTGTTTATAGCCTGGTGCAGAAACAGCAAACCTCATCATGGTTCATTTGCTTTCCAATTGCTCAGGAAAATAAAAGCTGAAAAATGTGAAGGAAATGCTAAAGAAGCGATTTTTCACTCTGCTAATAATGTTCTACAACACACAAAGCCAAATACTGCATTTTATCTCTGTGAGTGTAACTCAAATTCAGACTTGTAAAGGGTGTGAGGAAGAAAGATTTAAACATAGGTCTTGGTTTAATTTAGAACTGATTGCTCATTAATCTTTGGAATAGTTATCCAAGCTGTCTTCCAACTGCAGGGGAGGCAATTGGCTGCTATCATCAAACCCTGCTGTGCAGTATTCAGTTCTTCTCTGGCACAATATTTAGCCTTTTGTTCAATGTTTACATACAAAAAAATTATTGAGAAAATATTGCTTAATGAGCTAGTATAGTTGGATCAAAGGAGTTAGGCATTCGATGTCTGCAAGTCAGTAGCCAGTGTGAACCCACTTGAGTTGTCAAATGTAAAGCATAATTATTTCACACTTTTGATTTGGTGAGGCAGAAACCTCTGACTCCATGGAAACTGAGGGACCGCTGGAGTTGCTGATTTAAAACAGGAATAAGATATGCAAAGTCTAGATGTAATTGTGAATTATTACTTCGTCCCTCTCTGAACCACAATCTGAATTTTCTCTTCTGCGGGATAAAGAAGCAACACTTTGTAGCCATGGTCTGAAAGATTTTGTGGGATGGTTAGGTCTATTTTACCTTTTGGCTCTTCCTGATGAAGAACTCCAATGTCTCCTTTCCACTAACTAGGAAGAGAATTGGCAAGAGTGATTTCCAATCAAGACACACATTGAATGTTTTCTTGAGCAGGTGGGAACCTTTCATTTGGCTCATTTAAAAATGACAGGCTGTTTGGTGACCCATATAATTCATTCTTTGTTGGCTGAGGTTCTTCTTTAGTTTGAGTGAAAAAGACTGTATTTTTTGAAGGCCACGTAAAGTGTTGAATGATGTAATCTTGGTCATATTGAAAACCAGACCATGAACTGTCCATCTGAGAGCAAAGCTGCTAATTGAACGATTCCACTGGAAACCTTGCTCAATATCACTTTTTAGATTAAAAGCATCATGGAAGAGTCCAACTTCATCAGCCTGTACCTTCTGACTTGGCAGAGAAATAAAATACAACAGAAAAATAATAGTGTAACATGTGTTGGATAACAACTATTCCTAGATGGGCAACTTAGGCAAAAGAATAGCTCTGCTCATGTGCAAAAATGTTAATTTAAAACTGTTGTCAGTGAATTATCAATCAGAATGGTATTTATATTTGAGAAATGTATGCATTTAAATGTTAGTATTATCATGATTAGAAAACAGCATACTAGTAAAGCCTAAATAAAGAATACATATGAATTTCAGGACTACTGGCCTCCAAGTAATTTCAAGGAGCCTGAGGACAAGGACTTTTCATGTTATGTTCCTTTTTATATCACTGTTCTGGCAGCAAAGGACAAATTGAATAATAGAAAACTCATGCCAGTCAAAAACATTTTATTTAGTGTAATCCCTTGTCAGGCTAATGTAAAAGCATATATCTTATTTTAATGGGACTGCCACTGATCTGTCAAATAAAAAGAGTAAGTTGTGTATCTTAAGCACTTTAGTATTTCTGCCTTGAAGTGACACCCAAGTGTGAACCATTGCAGCTGTTTGTAGCCATCTTACCAAAACATCTGACAATGGTCAGAGAAATTGAAACAGGTGGTCTACCATGCAATCAAGTCAAAATTAAAAGCATTTTATCTGTTATGAGTTCTATTATTGTAGAACAAAAAAAATAATAATTAAAGACAGGTATATTTCGTAAGGGTTTAAAACAGAAAAATCATAACAGGTACTTTCAACATATGTATGGAATTTTAATTACAACTACATTAGCATAGAACTGTGAATTCTGTACAGAGCTATTATCTTGCATTAGCTGTCTCCCTGTCCTATTTGAAATATATGGCATGTTGTTTTGAGAAATAACATATTTGGGTTTCACTCATTAAATATTTAATCCAATTTTTTCCTGCCAATTCTGCAGATTTTCCCTCTGAAAATAGTCAAGGGTCATTCTTCATTATTTGCTGATAAAGAGCGATAGCAAAATTGTACGTATGTATGAAACATACATTCTGCATGACAGTCATGGCAATGTTTTTTATATCATTAAATATATTTATACTCATAGTGTATAATATGTATAGTCTCATGTGGTACAAAATGCATCTGCTTCCATGGAAAAGTTGAAATTACTGGAATGGTTATTTTAGAGAAAGCCCAAAGCTTCTGTCTGAAAACTCCTTCCCATCATAACTGGAATTTTCTATAGGAAATACATAATCATGTTTAATCTAGTGTGGGGGTATCATGTTGCAGTCTCTTCCCTTGGTGTTGTCTCTGAACAAAAGTATTGGGTTTAGGAGTAAGAGGAAAATCTGATTGCCTCGGCCCATTTGTTCAGACAGGGTGTATCACAAACTGACTGTTAAGCATGTTATAGATGGTAGAAATAGACAATCTCTTATCTCATCTGTCTCACTCCAAATAGTCTATTATTTTCAGGCCTATTATGCTCCTACTATGTTTAACTTATCACTTAATTATGCTAAACTGAACAGCTAGTCCCATTTCAGAAAAAAAAAGTTGAGATATCTGGTTTTCATTCTAAATCTTGCCATCAGACCAGCCAGATTCTTTTCCACTCTGTACTACTGTGCAGGGGAGCTGGAGAGGAACACTTTGTTAGGAACTGCTGTGATAGAACAAGGGGTAACGGATTCAAGCTGAAGGAGGGGAAGTTTAGGCTAGATATTAGGAAAAGGTTTCTCACTGTGAGGGTGGTGAGACGTTGGAACAGGTTGCCTACGGAGGCTGTGGCTGCCCCAGTCCTGGCAGTGTTCAAAGCCAGGCTGGATGAGGCCTTGAGCAACCTGGTCTGGTGGGGAGGTGTCCCTGCCCATGGCAGGGGAAGGTGGGACTAGGTCATCTGTAAGGGCCCTTCCAACCTCTAAAATTCTATGATTCTATGATTCCCAAAACATTAATATTTTATGCTTTTATCAATGGCTGTCAGAGTAAATCATTGAAGCCATGTTTATAGATGTTATAAATAGTATGAAAATATGCTAAGCCCTTATTTTAAAGCACTGTAACTTCACCACCCTAGAGATATAAAGGGAATAGTGGGATGGCCTTTAGAGTTCACATATTTGAGTGATTCTTCTGTCCTTTGAACACTGTGAAGTGATATGACACCTTTACCCAGTGTATTATTTCAGTCTGCAGGTGACTCCACATGAACTGAGTTAAATATGAGAACTC
This sequence comes from Acanthisitta chloris, assembly GCF_000695815.1. NCBI lineage: Eukaryota > Metazoa > Chordata > Aves > Passeriformes > Acanthisittidae > Acanthisitta > Acanthisitta chloris. The sequence goes on along the minus strand of NW_008651010.1, from coordinate 138,436 downwards.
TTGTGGAAAGACTCATTTTAAAATTAAAACAGGAATTGTTTTGAATTATTTTTCATGTTTTTAGACATTCTTAAATAGAGGTATGGAGTCTAGAACATTAACATGGAAAAGGTGGTGGGTTAAAGGCTTCAATGTGGTAATTTAATGGCATAAAGTCTCCTTATGCTTAGGGAGTCAAAGTAATAACTTTAACCTATTAAATAATTAGGCATGCTTTTTACAGATTTAATGGGTTATTGCTGATCAGTAGTGAATTTTTGAATCCAATACTTTTTACTATCTCATGTCCCAAGCAGCCATTCTGTAGAGTAAATGTCATGACTGTTTCACACCATCAGACACCACAACTTGGCAAACTCATTTCTTTCTTCAGTATATAATCAGATCTTCAACTCATTGCTCAGCTTCTGACTGCATCGTCATATGTCTGACTGAGCCAGTGATCCCTGGACTTCCAATGTGGTGCTGCTTAGATGGAATATTTCATTGTTAATCCCACTTGATAGGATAACTATCAGTGTTAATAAAGTCTGTGTTGAATGGAGATCAGTGCCAAGCATTATATCAGTGTGATGATTACATGGAAGTCTGTTCTACTACTCTCCTTGGTGGGTAGAATTACTCACTATTTCCACAAATAAAATATATCTCACAAATGGAAGTAATTTTAATCTAAACCAGAAATTTTATTTTAACTTGGATTAATATCCAAATACTGATGAATAGAAATAGGTGGAAATGTAGAACCCATTATAATAAAGATATTTTTCAGGTATCACAAAAGACCTGACATACCAGTAATGCTATTATATTCTCTTACTAGATGGGTGAAGCCAAGGAACATTTCATAAAATATGAAATCAACAATAGTAATATAGACTAATCTAAACTAGAATGTAGAATAATCTAAACTAGAAATGGTAAATGGAATATGGCCTCTGGTATTAACTAAATAAAGCAGACAGTGTTTCTGTTTTCTCATTAATATTTTAAGCTATATAATGTGGAACAGCAGCTGAACCTACCACTTTGGGAATTATCAATAGTTTTAATCATAGTAGATAAAGAAGTCCCTCAGCTTTGCCTCAGGGTCCATTATTTTCCTAAGCAGTACAAAGCTGCTGATATAAATGCTGCTGTCTCAGGTCTTCCTACTTAATTGTAACCACTACATACCATATGTATTCTACTGTCTCTAGATAGGTATTATTAATACAGAAGTTCCACATTTATTATCCATTGAATTGCACTTCTTCAGGGAAATATAAATTAAATTGAATTATTACATACTTCCTTAGGTTAGTAATAAATGAGAAAGAGAAAAGTAATCTTTTTTGATACACTAATTCCTTTTCAAAACAGGGGGATTCAAATCACATTAGGATGACATGTAAAGAATTCTCATAATATTAAAAAGATATTTTCTTAGCCTTAGCAAGGATCAGTTAATTTCTTTTGATACCATCCTGTTTTGCCATTTATTATATTAATCTTTGGTACAATACTCCCACAGAATACAAGAATAAAAAATATATAATCCACTAGATACTCTGATTAACCAGGAACTCCTAAAAATGAAATTAAAAAAATGAAATAAAATGGAATGCAAAGGGAACATTAAGCGTCCTTTTCTCTAAGCATAGTACTCTGAGTTTGGTTTGGTCCTGGTGTTATTGCACACTATAAGCTTTCACAACAAAAAAATTTTCTTGTGAGGTTCGATGTCTGCCTTCTCAGTTAGAACTGGAAAGTGATGGACTGTACCTTTGCCTAGAACTTGCATTTTAATGTCTGTATTTCATTTTAAGAAGGAATCAAGTGTGTTTCTTCCTAACTACAACAGTTTTTAGCATGAAGTGCTGAAATATTTATTACCACCCTGTGTTATAAGGCAATTAATTTGTACAGAACTTTAGAGGACTTGCTTTGTATTGTGTACATTCTTTTCTTCTTGTGGGTTAACCTGGATTGGCAGGAGTGCCTATGGGAACATCACAAAGTTCAACAGGGCCAAATGCAAGGTCCTACACCTGAGTTGGGCAACCCACAGTATCAGTACAGGCTGGGGGATGAATGGATTGGGAGTCTCCCTGCCAAGGAGAGGGCACTGGCAGATGAAAAATTAGATATGAGCTGGCAATATGCATTCTCAGCTAAGAATCTAAACAGATCCTGGGCTGAATAGGAAAAATAAAGTTATTAATCAAGCAAGTGGTGAAATAAACCTCTTTTAAATATATTGAATCTTAACATTTACTTGACTAGTTGAGGGTGAATCATGTTTTATATATGGTACAGTGAGGATAGGCCTCCAAAGACTGTTCAGTGTGGATGAAAATTCTCATGAGTTCAGGGCAGTTTTGTACAGATACGCTCCAAAATTCTGACAAAGAAAGTTAAAATATAAATTCTTGATAAATCAGAGTTTTCTACCAAAACTTCTTTTTCTCATGGTTTCCACTACTTACTAAACGATGGACTGCTGAAAGTCAAATAATTTTTACTAGTAAGTCATACGGTTTGCTCATATCTGAAATGTTCACTTTGCAGTGTGGAATCTCAAACTTCTTTATAAAGTTAATAACAACATCTGCCTGAGGCAACACACTCAGAAGCCTTCTACATAGACTTTAGAAGAGGGATTACCACCAAACAGCATTTCAGCAGTTCAAATTGTGGATTTCACATGTGCTGGCAGCAAAGCTGTACTGGATGATGTAAATCCCTAGATGTACCAAGGTTCTATGGAGCTGACATCATTGGGTCAGAGTGAGGTCTGACCTAAGTATGATTTGCAATATATTTTTCAGGACTTTTCAGTAGACATTTTCCCTTCTTGCCTATGCACCATTACTGGAGCTTTCTCTCTTTGAGTTTTGTGCTAATTATATTGGCTCAGTCTATGGTAAGATTTTAATTTATTCTATCACAGAAAGAATCTTTCTCTGTTCAAGATAGCATCCACAACTTGGTCTTTCTCCTTGAAATCATGGGCTGTATCTGTTCTTTCATAAAGGGTGGTATATAGTTACTTCAGCCAATGTGATTCTAGTTTACATACATGGTATTTCAGAAAGGATGCTTTGATCAGATTGGATCTGTTCTTGCAGTTTTGCCCTCTGTACAGTGTCTGAGTCTGTTTTTAAAGATGTCTCTCAGCCAGCAGTGCAGATATATCCAGAATCTCTATGTTTCTCTAAGAGTGGAACTGAACAAATACTCATGATCCATCCTATATTAACATAGAAACTTTTCTAATTTGAGTGACAGTCATGCCCTAGGTTTTGTTTATAGAAAATGCAAGTGCAATTAAGATAGATATTACTACTGACTTGCAATGCTCCTTTAAAATTGGGTTATTTGTGGGATACTCCTCTTTTAGTTCTACAGAGAGAACAGTCTTAGCCTTTTTTGTGTTTTTGCTACTGGGAGAAAATTATTTGTTTCATGTGGGAGTAGATTATCTGCTTGCAAAAAACTTGATGGAATTTTGCAAGTTGCCATGTTAGGCTATGTGAGTGCAAAAAGTACAGAAACGCAGTCGGGCGTCAGGTCCAGAAGGGGCAGGCTGAAAAATCTGCTTTATATTATCAGAGATTTAATGCCATATTCATTTTTCTTATTTTCTTTCTCCCCTCCCCTCCCCATGAATTAGGCTTGAAAGCAGAAGAATAAACTCATTTTTGGCTAGTGTTTTTCCAAACTGCAGAAATGTTTAAAATGTAAAGTAATGCATTGAAACTTGTTGATGTAATTAAAACTAAATAATTCCATTAATAGAAGGCTCCTGGTTTGTTTAAGGACATGTGGTAACCAAAGCCAATTAAGCAATTATAAACTGTTATGTACTGTATACAGACAGGAGAAAGAGTATCTTATACCACCAGGTTCTTTAAATTAAATTTGCAGTTTATTAAATTAAGTCCACATAAGATTGGATACTTTTATTTCATTATGGAACTTTGAGATAAAATTTTTCTTTGAACTTTGTGGGAGGGAAGGTAGAAATCTTGACTTACACAATTTCAAGGACAAAGCAAAGCATAATCTTTTCATTTTCATAGTATTTTTCAGCTAAAAAGGGTCACATCATTTGTATGCTGACATCCTTCCTATTGTTTTCATTAAAGAAAGGAGAATGAGAGTCTGAGAAATCTTGAGCTGCACCTGATAAGAAATTTTTAAAAGATGACCCCAACCTGTGGAGGATGATTTATGAAATCATGGTTTTCATTATTAGAGTTAGTGCTGACTCTGTTGTTTTTGATTGATATGCCTGGAGCTTATGGGCTTCTTTTTTTTTTTTGTCTAAAGCAAAGAGCAAGGGCATTGGAATTTTACCAGAGAACAAAGTTATGTAAAAGACATCAAGGGACCAGAACAGGTATCACTGAAGATAAAAGGGCTACAGAGGAAAACTATTCATGCTTTTAAAATAACAATGTAATATATGTAAAGTTTCAATTTTTAACAAAACACAGTCATACACAATCACTGAATATCACTGATATTCCAGAATTGATTCCCATCTGCATATCTGTCACTTAAAAATATAATAAAAAATCCCCTTAAAATTCATCCCCATCCCTCCAAAAAAAAAATCCCAGGTGCAAAAACTGCAAGAAAAGAAAGTATAGTAGTCATACTCACTATATTGGCATATGTGTGGTGCCTAAACTGAAAATACTGTGTATATCTCTTCTGTTGGGGTTGCAAAAAGATATGATTGCTGTTTAAGATACAGAAGACCTCTAAACTGAGTTGACAGGAAAATACGTCCTACATTAAAGATGTAGTTTACATTTCATAGACGGTTCACCCATCCTGTTATCAATGTCCGGATAAATGACAGTGTAATTTGTTTTTCATTTTTAAAACTCCAAATTGTCAGAGTAATTTTTCTCTTTCTAAAGAAAGAAAAAAGTGACGTAGTTTTGTCTTGTGCCAAATTCAGACCAGAGAGGGAGAAAGTTACTTTGTTTGGAGAGCTAAGGAAACAAAATGATTTATGTATTTTTATGAAATTATATTAGTGACTGACAGTAAAGCATATTTATGGAAAACAAGGTAGAAATGTATACTATAGTAGTATTTAGTATAATCCTGTTTGCTGATATTTTTTCTGCAAGTTAAATTATGGAGGAACATAACCCTCTAAAAGAAAGATGATATTGCAACTCACCTATCAGGGCCCAAAATCATAGAATCATAGAATGGTTTGTGTTGGAAGTGACCTTAGAGATCATCTAATTCCAACTCCCTTGCACTGGACAGGGACACTTTTCACTAGACCAAGCTGCTTCTAGCCTCATATTCTGTTGTCTTGTAATGCTTACTTTCACAAGTGATGATACATGTGGCACCTCCTGCTAAGCATCATGCAGCTGAGGCAAAGAACTTTATATTGGGGTTTTCATCCTCATCTATCTGCAGTAAAAAGAAAAAAGGCCACTTTATTGCAGAACCCTTTGGAAGTGAACAATGAGGACAATTAAGCTAGATGAAGAATGAAACTACTATTACCACAGTCAGAACATGTTATCATGCATCAGTTTACCTGCATTTTCTGTGAGCTAAGAGCAAGCAGATGGTTACTTTCCACTCAGATGGGTTGATTCACCCATGTTTATAAAACCTCATTTGCTTGATTTGATTTAGGCCTTAGCCTAAAGTAGGCCCTACTGCACCAGTAAGAGTTAAGGTACATATACCCACTTAAAAAATAAAAGGAGGAGATGAAGGAGATGTGGAGAGATGATGAATGGATAAGAGGCTCTTCTAATGAGAGAGTTCTAGTTATCATCTTTACTTAAACCCTTTACTGCATATGTATGAATATCATGTGCACAGTGGCTTTTAGACACAAACCCATTAATAATTAATGTGTACTGTGCAATAATAGCTTTGTGTTGTAAGTCAAAACCTAATACACCACAATCTGAGATACTGATTTTGGGGAAAACACTATAGACATCATTTGCACTTTACACTGCACATGTGCCTAGTGTCACTTGCATTATTAGTACATTTCAATATGAATACAAGAATCCTGGTGTATTTTTACTCTATGCAAACTTTTGCAGTTTTGAGAGATTCAGTTTTTTTCAAATTGGTATGAGCAAACTGCTGTTCTGAAATGTCACTGATAATAATTAGATTATTGCAGAAATTGCTCTGTACAATTGTCTCTTTTTAGCATAGATTCTAAATAGTGCCCATAATTGCAGTGCTAAGCATAGTAGTAAAAAGTCATTATGCAGAGTTGTGTGAGTGAGGAATTGGTGAACTTCAAGAAACTGAAGTTATGTTCTTGACACCTCAATTAAACATCAGGAATTTTTTAGGAATGAAATGCGCCATTTTTCTTGTGCCTATTTTTTTTATTAGTTCATTTCTTAAAAATAAACAGATGTATTTTTGTTCAATTCTGTTTCTATGCATGAAATTTCCTTTGACAGACTAAGTACACAGTCTAAGAAACTTATTTCAATCAGGTTTTGTAATTTCTCCAGTGTGACTTTCATTGAAGCAAGCTATACTGAACTGGATTCAATAGTGGGTAAAACAAGTTTCAATTTTATTGTAATCTGCGGTCTGGTAAATGAACAACAGTTTTAGGGACCATATTAAGGTGACTTGCTTTGATTTTTAGCTACTAATATAAAGCTGTCTCTGGACTGGAAGATCACAGAAACACAAAATGGTTGGGGTTGGTAGGGACCTCTGGAGGTCCAACCTCCATGCTAAAGCAGGTTCACCTAGAGCAGGTTGCACAGGATCATGTCCAGGCAAGTTTTGAATATCTCCAGAGAAGGAGATTCCACAGCCTCTCTGGGCAGGCTGTGCCAGTGCTCTGACAGCCTCACAGTAAACATTTTTTGCCTCATGTTCGGGTGGAACTTCCTGTGTTACAGTTTGTGCCCATTGCTCCTTATCCTGTCGTTGGGTTCCCCTGAGAAGTGTCTGACCTTGCTAGATTCCCTTTAAAGTAGTTGAGTAAGCAATTTTCCTAATTTTTTAGCAAAATATCTCAAACAAACATTGCTTCTAATACCAGAGTCACAGCTCACACATTTATAATCTTGTAACAGTTTGTATGCAGGCATTTAGGCATATGCATGTGTAAGATATCTTATTTCTGCTACAGAACACTCTGCTTAGGCAAAAAAATGTTTTATTAGAAGGATTTAGAGAATTTGGATGCTTCATTAATCCCCATCTATTGCTTTTTTGCATGAAGCTGACTCTTGCTTGTGCTTTCATTAGGCATGTTCATTCCACTACATTTCAGGAAAGGGAAAGCCTCTTCTCTCCCATTCAAATCACAGCTCTGGACAGAGAGATGTCAGGTGCCTTCTTTTTTCCCCCAGGTTCTTATTTGAATTCATGCATTATTCATTGCAATGCTAAAAGAATTATAAAAAACAATGCGTAAAACCAAACAGTCCTTTTTTAGGACAGTTGGTGTGATTCTGAGCTAAAGAGTTAGTACATGGCTTCTGTGAGTACTCACATAACTCTCACCTGTGTCTCATGGAAATTGACACCAAGGCAAAGCTCTATACCCAGAGCATTTCCAAGCATGCTCAGAAATCATGCTTTTCTTCAGAGCAGGGACAGATACCTGTGCTTTGGTGGCAGAGTGCATTCCCATTTCATTCCTATATTCCCACAAGCGTGGCCTCTAAAGCTTACTTATGCCATGAGGCATTGTCTACCATTGGAAAGGGCCATCCCTGGAAATGTTCAAAAAGTAGTGGCGTAGTTGTCAAAGGTGGTGTTTCGTCAAAGGTTGAACTCGATGATCTTGGAGACCTTTTCCAACATAAATGATTCTGTGATTCTGTGTGGATGAGTTCATACCGTTTCATAAAATCTTTGTTTAGCCCTTTTTAAAAAACCATAACACTAATTTCAAGAGCTTAACTGATTTCAGTGGTGTCCTTTTTCTTAAGGTGAAACAGTGACATTTTTATATTGCAAAGGAGATTGCACTTCTTTGCCTTAGATTTTCATTCAGTACTTCAGAAAATTACATTATATATCAGGCTCTGATGGAAATCTATACTTTTTTGTCACATCTATAACATCAAATTAAAAAAAATATGTTGCATTAGGAAAAGTGGTTTGTACACCCTGGGATAGGTTTACTTACATGAAGGTAGATTTCTTAAATATAGATGTCATCCAAAGAAAAAGACATGCTCAGCAATATTTGTATAAAATGAAAGGAAATAATGCACCATGACTCTTCTGATCTGTTAGGTAACTATTTAAGACACCTCTGTACTCTGTTTTTCCACATGGATTGCAAAGGACACTGGCATGATGACTTCATACTTATAGGTGTAACTTTTAAGAGTTCTAAAGTTAAGGGAGATGATGCTCTCTTTAAGTTGTAAATTATCACGTTAAACTAATAAAAGTCTTATAACACATCTGAGAAAGCAGAGAATCCATATGTTAATTAATTAAATTTTTTATTTACAGATTTGTAAAATGGCAGCACATGTATTAGTTTTCCCTCAGAAAAAAGTATTTCTCAATTTATTCTGAGCATGAAGTATACAAAGAGATAAGATACAACCATTATGCTGATAAAACCCTCAAAGAAAAATGATTGCTTCTTTTTCCTATTCTTCGTAAAGGATTTTTCATGACATTCGAAATTTAGTTCAGGTTTGTTGTAGATATGATAAAGATATGCTCATTATGTAAAACATTGATGAATTGCCTTAAAATACCTAGGTATCCATCTTTCTTCACCACTGGGGTTTGAACATAATATCTTTTCTAAGGCTTCTAAAGGATTGGAAATAGAAGAAGATTCCATAAATTGAAAAAAGTGTGCCCATTAGAAAAGGCTATATATGAAATTCAGAAATCACTTTATCTTTTATGAAATCCTTTTGTAGCTCTTTTTTTTCTTTCTTTTTTTCTCCTTTCCCTTCTTGCATGGCAAATATGGTCCTGTGCTGAATCTCTCTGAATCAACTGGAGGGAAATTATAAGTAATGATGTGATAAGCAATTATCTATCTTTAAATACTTAAGGCTTAGTCCCAGAATGAGGGAATTTATTTGTTTGGCATGTGAAATGGACATTTAATAGCTATATGTTGTTTCTTTTATTATTTCACCTTGGAAATGAAAAATCTGTTGAGATTTCAGGTACACACACGGTTTAAGAGAATGTAGCAATGATTTAGGGACAAAGCCTTAGCCATTACTCAGGGACAATTCATGATGCCAGGGGATAAAGAATTCAATCACATTACTGATACTTGTATCCTCTTCAAATAGTTTCCCTTTCTTTTAAGTAGGAATTTTGATCCATGAGGAACAACAAGCAATTTCTTTGCCCTTGTTATGCATATAAATGAATAGGGGAGAAAAATGGTATCTCTAATGACTAGTATGTTTTAGTATTACAATCTCTGCATTGACAGCATTGACTCAAATTTTTGTCCCAGAATTCATCTCTGGAAGATTATAGGTTTTTTTATATACTTCTAGTAAACATAATTAAACAATAATTAAATATTTCTAGCTGTGCTGTTCATTAAAAAGAAGCAGAGATAAAACATGTCTTCTGCAATTAGTCATTTGAGTTAGTCCTTTCATAATTTGGTTCTGACACCTGCTTAGGCAGAAGCCAAGTTTAATCTAGAAGTAATTTTCCTGCACAGTATTTTGCACTGAGGAGAAGCATGAGGCCAACACCTTCTTTCATATAGATTAGAAACCTAGGGAGAGACATACCGTTACATCATACAAGGAAGATAAGCATGGATGTAATAGATTTAAACACAAGCCTGTCTTACATTTTTAAATCTTAGTAAAGCAGAACTTGCATGTACAATATAGATCAAAGATAAAGCAGAACATTATTTTAATAGAAGTTGGAAATTCCTATAAAAATAGGAATGCAATCTAGAAGAAAAGTCTTACTGATTATGCTGTCTTACTGGGTTGAACTTTTACCTGCAGAAAGAATGTTACATAATCATACTGAGTCTTTCATTTAAAAATGAAGTAATATTCTATTAAATCTGACAAGTTGACCCAAAGGCTCCTAGACTAGGTTTCAGTCTTCTTGTCCAAATAAGAGAAATTGAAACCCCACACTTTATTACTAGGATAAATCTCTCATTGCTTAACTCAGAGTTCCAAACCAAGGATTAGAATTTGTTCTTGAATCAGAGTATTTGTGGTATGTTCGTGACTTTTTTTTTTTTTTAATTCAAAATTGGAATTTTACTCCAAAGATAAAGGGGCCAACTAAAGGCAACGACTGTCCATTATAGACAGTGTTTCTTGTTCCAGTATCAGCCTAATCTATGAATATTTGTCATATATTTTGCTGATTTTTTTCAAAAAATATTTCTCTCTATTGCCTTCTTAATGGCAATTATTTTATATCCCACCTCAACCTTTACATCTCATCTGTAGTAAAGCAAGGAGGAACCCCATAAAATATGTCCATAAGTGTCTTTAACGAAGTTCAAGTTATCTTATGCAGAGACAAAGAAATGCTCTACTAATGAATTTTAAAGGGGAAAGCCCTTCTACACATAGAAAGTTGGGTATATGTGATGGTTGTAATTTTTTAGAAAAACATATGAATATGAGCATTTGCACTTTTATTGACTTTTTGTGTTACATACTGTTTAAGTTTCCATGATTCTATAAACTTGTATTTTATTATTATTTCGACTAAATGATTATGGCAGTCAAAGGAGGAAAGATATTAAATATTGTCATATATTTCTCAGTGTCAATTTACAGTGAACGTGGGAGAACAGTCATGAATGGAATGCTTTCCCAAATCCTTCTGCCTCTCCTCAGTTCTGCTGCCTAGATAGGCTGAGGCTGTGTGGAACTTAGAAGTTACTAAGTCTCTTGGTGACTTTTCCTGTGCTTGTGCCTGCAGTATCCAACTCGCCCTTTTGTTGTGTGAGTATATGTGGTTTTGGGACACTCCTGGAACATACCGTATCTCTGAGTAGAATTTAGAAATAGGACATTTAAAATGACCAAATCCTACGCTAGATTCCCAGTGTTAGTGCGAGAGCAGGTGGACTAGGGAAGTGATCATCCCCCTGTACTCAGCATTGGTCTCAAGACATTACATCCATTTAAATCTAAAGATTTAACTGGACTTTTGTGATTACTGTAATTACTTCCCTTAATTTCAAAGGCTGCTACCTGCAGAAATGCTCACCAATGTAAGGAAATTCGGATGGTCCAAACTTAAGCTCTTCTACCATTTATTGTCATTTCATCTGAACAGCAGCATGTTGAGGGAATCGGTCTGGATGTTGAGTGTGCTAAAATTAGTCCATATTGGAGAATGAGCTTACCTAGCCATAATAATTAAAATCATGCTACAAAGCAGGGAAAAGAATATTTGTGTACAGAAGTTCCAGATAAATGATTATTTGACTGTCCAGCCTGATAAATAGACATCCTGAATTTTTAAAGCTGAAAAAAATCTTCTATGACTTAAGTACATTTTGCCTTGAGGAACTTCAGTCAGTTTGAACCTGAAATGCAGTCCAGGGATGAATATTTAATTTCACTTCCCTTATAAGTGAAGTCGAATCACTTCTACAAGTCTGTGGGTGACAGTTTCAAATTTTAGCTCAGACAGGCAATCATCAGAGAATAACATTACAGCAGAACAAAAAGTTGGTGACTCAGTAATGACATTTTAATATTACAGAGCAGTAGTAAAGAGATCTGTAGTCCCTTGTGAAAGTTTCTGTTGACTTACTAATCAATATCATCATAACAAGCAGCGTATGTAAATTCATACCAAGAGCCAGTGCCTGAGGATAATGGAGAAATGCATTCTTCACATTTTCCTGGGTTTGCAGTTTATGAGTTTTTCTCTATAAATGATTCAGAGCAGTACTATTTCAACCTGCAACCCAGATATGAGCACTGAAGGCTCGTGATCCACTCTTGAGACTTTCATACTTGTGGTCAGAATTATTCACGTTTACCTCAATTCCAAATTACTTTTCCTTGGGGTATCTCCTTACATCTTCTGCGGCTAAGGTCAGATCATAACATGGTTGACCAGTTTTTGCAATTAGTATGATGGAACTTGCTAGCCAAGCACTGGTCATCACTGCTATATTCATAGGCTGAACCTTGTTTAAACAAGTCTGCATCCATGACTGAGAAAATGGCTGGGTGCAAAGGAAAGGGACCTGTCACTCTGGTTAAAAAAAAAATAAAAATGAGAGAAATTAGAATAAATTACATGGAGTGGAAACAGAGGAAGACCATAATCACAGCATCATAGGATCACAGAATAGTTTGGTTTAGAAGAGACTTTAAAGATCAACTAGTCCAACCCCCCTGCAATGACCAGGGATGCCCTCAACATGTTCAGGTTGCTCAAATCCCCATTCAACCTGTCCTTGAATGTTTCCTGGGATGAGGCATCTGCCACAATTCTGGGCAACCTGTGCCAGTGTTGCACCACCCCCATTGTAAAAATGTCTTCCTTACTTCTAGTCTGAATCTATCTTCTTTTAGTTTAAAACCATTCTCCCTTGTTCTATTGCAACAGTCCCTACCAAAAAAGTCTGTCCCTGTCATTCTTATAAGCCCCATTCAAGTACTGAAAGGTTGCAGTGAGGTCTGCCTGGAGCCTTCTCTTCTCGAGGCTGAACTACCTCAGCTCTCTCAGCCTGTCTTCGTAGAACTGCTCAAACTCCCTGATCATCTTCATGGCCCTTATTTACACCTGATCTAACAGATCTTTCCTCCATCTTTCCTGTGCAGAGGACCCCAGATTTGGATGCAGTACTCCAGGTAGAGTCTCACCAGAGCAGAGCAGAGGGACAGAATCACTTCCCTCAACCTGCTGGTCACACTTGTTTTGATGCAGCCTGGGAAATCAGTAAGTTTTCTCAGCTGCGAGCACACGTTACCAGGTCATGTCCTGCTTTCCATCCAACACCTCCAAGTCTTTCTCTAAAGGGCTGCTCTCAAACCATTCAAGGCCCAGCCTGTATTTGTGTTTGAGATTGCCCCTACTCAGGTAGCTCACCTTGCACTTGCCTTGTTGAACCTCATGAAGTTCTCATGGGCCCACTTTTCAAGCTTGTCCAGGTGTCTCTGGATGTTGGGCATGTCAACTGCACCACACAGCTTGGTGTTATCTGCAAACTTGCTGAGATTGCACTCGATCCTGATGTCTATGTCGTTGATGAAGACATTAAACTGTACTTGTGCCAGTACAGACCCCAAGGTCACTGTAGTTTTAAAACCGTGTACTTGTGCCAGTACAGACCCCAAGGGATATGATTTGTCACTGTAGTTTTAAAACCATGCATGGTTTTGCAACATTTCATTGTGATATAACACAAATAAGAGACCAAACCAAGTCCTGATGATGCAATAGCATGGCATATACCTGACGCTAACAGGTTGTTAGTGGCAAAACAATTATATAATCTCTTAGGTATTCAGCTACAGTGTTACAATGTATCTTGAACAATCACAGAATTGCATAAATAATTATTATTTGTGTTTATTAAAGCAGCAATGAGCTGTGAATTGTTTAAAAATAGTATTTATATCTAAAACAATTAAAACTCAATAAATTTTATATTTAAAACTGATTTAGAAATGCATCTTTGAATAGTTTCAGATTAGAATCTCACTTATTGCCTGCTTAGCTCCATTTGGTTTCATAAACAGTATCTTGTTTGTACACAGATATTTGCATTAGTATGTGTGTGTGCTGGGGAGTAAGCTTACATACAATTTTCTTTGACATTTTTCAAGGGATAGTTTGCCCACTTTTTCTGTAAGATTTCTAGTAAGATGAATAAAAGGTAGTAAAATATGCTAGTTTTTTTCAAATGGCTTGTAATATATGGATTTCTGTAGCTTACTGGAATCAGTGGATATCCTCATATATTCCAGACCTAAATATTAAGTGCTTTGCTGGATGTGGTCCTAATCACTTAGCAGAGTATCTCTAGTCATAAACCCAGAACTTTGATTGAAATCAGCAGCTGGGGCTGAATAAAAACAACAACAACCAAACCAAACTCAACCCAAAAATAAACAAACAAAGAAGAACAACAACAAAACCTACAAAAACCCCCAAGCAAAATCCCAAGCCTTCTGCCTCCTTTCCCCCCCAATAAATGTCCTTGTGATTTTGAAACAAATTTAAATCATTTTTTGTTTTAACATACATTTGTAGAATATTCACTTTGAGAAGACTTCTAATGTGTGGAGTACAAGAAAGTTTGCTGTCTCACCCAGCGATCAAGTGGCTTCCTAAGTAACATACCAAATGTAGATGACTGTCAATACAATAGATCTTACATGCTTCACAGTAAGGAAAATTGTATATAACCCAAAAGGGAAATGGAGCAGAAATTAAATGCTAGTGTTAATTCTAATACATTTTAACAAACTTGGGAGACAGCAGTCTAAATTCAGTCTATTACATCCTTTTTAGATTTCAAAAGAAGCTTTAACATAGCATTAACTTTAACTAGCATAAAGGTGAATATGTGAGTAAATCTAGGGAGACTTTTAAATATTATCATTGATGTGATTTATAATTCCTTTTTATATTTCTTACCAAAGCCCGTTGGTCAATTTTGTACTTCAAAAAGTCAATTTTCCTCGTAATAGATGTATTGAGATCATGATCTGTGTTACCTCTTTGAAGGGTAAGTGCCTAAATAAAGAAAGGAAAAATAAAAGGAATATTATTTTTGCCAAGAGGATCAAGGAAGGCAGAGGCTTCTTCATGTGGTAGTAATTAAACAGTCACCAAAGGGTGAATACTATTTGTACTGAAGTGAACATATTGAAATATTGGTAATATATCCTTAAAATGTATACTTTAGGGACATTGGTAAAATATAATTTTAGAATTAATTAATAAAGAAGACAATTACTTAGACCTTTGATCTTCAGTATGTTTCTACACATGTTCTTTACTGAAATGTAACCAAGAAGAACTTCAAACAATATTCTGTACCTTCAAAAACCTTTTTGCTGTCAGGAAATTTGTATTAATATTGGCATTTATTGGGACTGTGCTGTTGCAACTGGAAATTCATAATCAAGTCTCCTTTTCCTTCAGGCAAAAAGTATATCTATTAGGCTTTTTCTTGTTCATTTCTTTCTTTTGTTTTACTTTGCACTTCATTTTGTTTTCTAGTCAGGTATCTGTTACTTTTCCACATACTATGTAAGTGTGCTCAACAGCATAGAAATCTGTTGCCATTTCCTCATTATACGTCTTGTTGGATTGCTGGAAAATGGCTGTTTGAGCTTCTGCCATGAAGTATTTGGGAATCAAATCCAGGTTGTGTGTCAGGCAAACCTCTACCATTTCAGAGGCTGTGAGTTTGTAGGTGGCAGATGAACTGCTGCTGGTGACTTTTTTAGCTTAATGTTTGTGATAATCTATTTTAAGATTTTAGCCTTTACCAATAGAATGCTGCTGTGCCCCAATGAATGCAATATATTTGTGTTGGGTTAGAAATTGCAATATCTGAGCATATTTCACAAAGAAATTAATAGTTCAAGTGTCTTTCAGGTATTGATCATGATCTCATCCCTTTAAATCTATTGATGTAATTCTTACTGATTTCATTTGTAGAACACTGATCACGAATCTTACTTTGATTCATACTTTCATGCAAGAATGCACAGACCCGTAAGAAACAGGGAAATCCTTTATATAAATAAAAGGAAAAAAAAGCAGAAAGAGTAAGTTTATGTAATGAGTGTGTTGCCCGAAAACAGTGTTTTATTCCTGACTAGTGTTGACAATGCAATTTTCTTTGCCCACCCAAGAGCAGTAGATAGAATAGCTACATATTAGATGTTTGCATTATATCAACGTATATATGTATATATATGTATCTATCTCAGCCATAACTGTTTGTTTTGTACTTCTACCATATCCTTGTGTACACCCTTGGTTCCCTTGAATATTTTCTCTAATCTGAAAGGTACTCCTATCTGATAGCATTTTGGAAAAAAAAGTCCTTGATAAAAAATAATTTTACCCTGTGTTCCTCATAGTGCATGAGTCTATAGCATATGTCTATCAATACTCAGGATATGTCTTAAAAGATATTGAATTCTATTTTTATTTTTCCTTAAGCAAGGAATGTGCATTTCCTCACTAAAACTGGAAGCAAGAAACATCAGTACCACATTATGCTAAATAATGTTCTTATGTTTGCATAAAAATTAAAGGGAAAAAAGAATGATTTAAAAGCTTAGGTAATGATTCTGGAAAATTTTGTATGGTTTTCTGAACAAGAGTCTCAGCCCATGTTGTTTGTTAATTTATTTTAGCTATAGTCTGATATCAGTAGCAATATAGACCACATGCAAAATAAATATTCAGTAGATTTTCATTTTTCATATGGAATGTCATAACATTTTTCATAACATTTTTCATATGGAATGTCACTTACTTCTTGTCAAAATGAAAAAGATGTGTATCTGCCCTGCAAAGCTGTGGATTGTGTCTGTAAAACAGCTATAAACAACTTCATAACAGCTTCTACCCTAGTTTTGGTTGATTTAAAGGCAGTTCTGAAGTTCAAAGTAACTGGTCTGGTCCTGTACTTGCCTTGAGGTTTTGCCTTCCTCTAAGTGCCAGACTTACTAAGAGCCCCACAACATGCATTGCTTTGTCTGTAGTAACTTCATCTGTAGTAACTATGTTTTGCTTTATGGCTGGCCAGTTATATTGGGAAAAGCAAGGAAAATAACAATCTGTTGTGCACCATGGGAGGCAGACAGTTCGTTTCCATAATCTCTTGACCTCCCAATCTGATCTTGTGTTTTCAGCCATTTCAGAGCAATTTATGTTTCCGAGGCATTTGCATAGCCAGCCTCCTGCAGTGCCACTATCCCTGCTTTCTGCTCTGGATGTGTTCTGCTAATTTGAGCACTAAACATCTTAAAATTTATGAATTCTGACAAGCAATTGGTGACATTATGATAGAAAGTATATTTTTAAAGCTATTAAGTACTTGCTGTGTATATATTCTATATTTCACTTATCATTTGACAGCAGAGTAATTGCAAAATGAACATTTAGATTGGATTGAGGACACCATAAGCTACAACAGCTGTGGGTGGGAAGAAAGACAGCCTTGGTTGTACATGCTTTGCAGTATGTCAAAATAAATAAATAAAGTTTGTCATGCTGACAGAATGCACAAGGTAGCAATGGTGCTTTCTTGTTATATCTTCACGCCTGACCTTTTACAGCACTTACTATATGAGGGGTTAATTCTTGAGTCTTGGGTATATGAAATCATCTTTTGGAGTGTCAGTTAGAATATGTGTTGTTCATTGATTATTGAGTAGGTGCATAATAGCACCCCACCCTACATCCCTGAATTCCATTTCTAAAATTGGTATTGGTTAGATGATTTACTTAAGCACAAGCTTAAGTATTTTGCTGGATCAGTAGCAAATGTATTTATCAATTATGTTTTATTCTATTATATAATAGAAATTTCACAAATATTTATGAATAATATTTGCTGCATATGAATAAGATTTGCTTCATTTAATAGCTGTTCTGAACACATGTTTGTTATGTGACCAGTTTTATTTTCAGAAAACTTGGTCAGGAGTGTTGCTGCAACTGTACCAAAAAAAAAGACAATTGTGAGCAGTCCTTTGAGTTTCCCAGAAAAGAAGACTCAGAAACCTCTATAAACAGTGAATCCCAAGCTTGATTTAGGCTTGAGTATTAGGTTTTCCACAAAATCTTTTAAAATTCAAATGTTTTGATATTACTCAAACTCAAAATATAGGTGAATGCTTTAAGTAATTCTTACTTAAATGTAATTTATTTTGTTTTGTTTTGTCAGTTTTAGTGTCAAATATAAGCTAAAAAAATATCGGTTTTTTATTTTACATTTCGGATATGACTTGTTAAGCTCCTTCTAATGACATGGGCTATTTGCCTCATTAATATAATTGCATTGTTATTCTGCGTTATTATCTTCAGCACTAGGCTGTTTTCCAGCAACAATTGTTATACAAATCATACTAATTTGTACAGTTCCACTGCCCTAATATTCCACTGAGAAACTACTTTAATTAAAACATGACCTTATTATTCATATCTAAATGCGAAGCATAACCTTTTATCCTCAAGGAGTGTCATCAAAGGTTGCATCTTAGTTCTGTATCAGATCAATGACTGTCATGCTGGATGAAGCTCTTATCGTCTGTGAATGGCACCTGATGGTAATTTATAACAGTACCTGCCAACTCATCGATCTTTAGAGACACACTGCAGTCATTCTCAACCTGCTTTAGATGCTTTCATTTAGCACTGCCTAACCATCACTCCCCAGTGATAGTCAGGAGGCAATTCATAAAATCACAGTGAATTACCATGTTTATGTGTGTCTTAGTATGAAAGGCAGTAAGCAAGTCTCCGAAGGCTGAAATAAGTTTGTATATGCTGTACCTTCAATTTATTTTGTTATTGTACCTGGAGGTGAAAGACTTCTGTTTTAAAAGGTGAACAGTTTTGCTTCAGAATTAGGGGACTGTGAAGCAAAACGGAATAGTTGGACCTGTCTCAGAGGAAGAGTGAATGGAGCACCCTGCAACAAAACTAGCTAGCCTCAGGTCAGCATAAAAATTCATTACCATGGCAATTGAATATACTGTAAGAAAAATTACTAACAAAATAACCAAATGAAGTGTGGACTGGCCTATATGGGTGTTAAGTAAGGATTTTCTTCCCTAAGAAAAGAGACATTTGCAGGACTTAAAGCTGTCAGCTGAAAACCTCTACCTTGTCCATAAAAAAAGATGTAAGTATCTGCATCACTGTACATGGTCCATTCAACAGCTAGTACCATAAGGCAACGCATCCTTATGCAGTGTCCTTATGCCCTGACCTGCATGCAGTTCTTTGGGCTCCTGTTTTCCACTCAGCCTTGGCATTTGATGGGCCCTGGTGGGGTGGAAGGGATAAGGGTGATGGAAGAGGAAGGGCTACGTGGGAAAATGCAGAAGCTGTTTTAAGAGTGTTGCTGAATTTAGATAACCATTATGATTTTGTCCCTACTGCAGTTGGATATTTTTTGAGGGAATTATTTTGTTTTTCTTCTCTGTCACCACCAACCTAGAAACAAAAATACCTTTTTTGAGCTAATGCTGGTAAGAAAGGTCATTTAATGAAATAATTTTGTTTGCCTGTTTTGTTCATTGTTTAGTACCAATTGATTACTCTCATAACATTTAATAGGAGTAAGTCTAATCAAAAGGTCAACTGACAATTACTGTTACTCTATGGTGCTGTTTAACTCAGATGGCAGAACACATGCAGCTATGGAGCCAAGCATTTCAGTAACCTTTTGCAACTTTGAAGGGTTTTCTTTTCCCCAATACTGTTTCTGTGAGGACTATCTAAAATAAGAAGTATTTTGCATTTTTTTGTTGCATAATGAAATAATATTATGGAAACTTCAGATTTATTAATTTACAAGGTAATAAATTTTTAATATTAGAGAAATCTTAGTATAATTAGAAGGCTCGGTAAATTGCATGTTGTAGAATACATAAGCTGTCTTTAAATTGACTGAAAATACAAAAAAAAACCCCACAGAAAAATAGTGATAATAAATGAACTAATAAAAAGTCTAGTTTTCTATTACAAATTAAATTAGTTTTCATAAAAATCCGTGAATTTTACAATCAAGTTTCCAAAATAACAATGACAGAAACATTACATCACAAATAATTAAAAATAGTAAAAAATAAAATCTATTCATCTCAAAAAGAGGAAAACAGTCCTATTCAAACCAGTAATTTGCGTCATATGCATTATAGCAGTTATGCAAGAAGCTATTTCCAAAATCTTCTAAAGTATCCCTCTTTTTCCCTTCTGCCTCTAATTTTTTTGAAGTTCAGTCATTGCCACTTCATTTTTTACACAGCCTCCCACTGTTGTAAAGCAAGCAATCGTATTAGTGTAGCATCACTCCCTAAGGAAAAAAAAGTCAAATGAAAACAAACCAAAAAAAAGTCCTGCATAGATAGACATTGATAAAAAGGATAAACTGTGTATTCCAATAATTAGCATTTTCATTTTACAGCTTAATAATGCTTTGTTGAATTCCTTTGACAAGAGTTAAAAAAAAAGGTTCATTCTTCAGTGAGAATGATATGTGGATTAGTGTTACACATCATAACACTAAACTTTGGTCCTTGCCTTTCCCCAGTTTTATTTTAATCTCCGAAACATAACTTACTTGGAATGTTTCATGTACCTTTTATTGAATCTGTTTCATATTAGTCTTTCAGTTAAGAAGGAAAGCATTTTTTCTTCCTTCAAGGCAGAGGGCTTTCTAAATCTTACCAATATGTCATTTTGGCAATGTACTACAGAATGGAAAAGAAAAATAGTAATAAAGCACATTCATGTCCTAAAAACTGGCTTTAAAACTTCTGTTCCAAGTTCTGCTGATGTTTTTTTAGTGAAATCATGAATTTTACTTAATTTCTAAGTGAAAAATATGTATCTGTATCTTGACTTTGTGGCCTTGGATGATCAGTTTGAGCTTTAATTTTGGAGGTGAAGGTGCCATATTCTAACATTAACCTAGGGTTCCATACTTGACAAAAGTCTTTGAGATCACTACAGTAAAATAGTCAAGTAGAATAATTAATAAATACTAAAGGAAGTTTTTCCTCCTGTCCATCAGGATTTACCAGTCTTATTCAGCAGAGCTGCTACCAAGCCAGTCCATCTGTACCAGCACACTGGGGTTCTACCTTTACAGATGCATATCTATGGCTTTTCTCATGTTTCAGTTCCCTGACATTACTAGAAACCTATTCTTCCAGCCTGTAGAAATCCTTCTGAGTGACAGTCATGTCCTCCAACATATTGATTGCTCCCCTCAGTTTGGTGTCATCCACACACTTGATTAGAATATTTGTTTGGACTTAATCTTGTTTACCTGTAACAAATTAAATTAAGTCATAGAATCATACAATGGCTTGGGTTGGAGGGGACCTTAAAGGTCATGTAGTTTCAATCCCCTCTGCCACAGGTGGGGTCACCTTCCACTAGACCAGGTTGCTCAAAGCCCAATCCAACCTGGCCTTGAACACTTTCAGGGGTGGGACATCCACTTCTATGGGTCTGTTCTAGTGCTTCACTACCCTCACAGTGAAGAATTTCTTCCTAATATGCCATCTAAACCTACCCTCTTTCAGTGTAAAGCCCTTCATGCTTGTCCTATCACTGCATGCCCTTGTCAAAGTCCCTCTCCAGCTTTCTTGTAGGCCCCTTTTAGGTACTGGAAGGCTACTATAAGGTCTCAAAAAGGTAACATCTAGAGGGAGGTGTGTATGTTTGTATTTTTAGAATTCCTTGGTTGTTTGAGGTAACTATAACAAACATAGAACATTTAGGATGTAACATTTATTTTATTTTTTTCTCAATAATCTTTAGAAATCATAAGGACCATGAGACTTCCAACATATGCCATTCAAGTTGAAGTCACACATTGTAATGCAGTTTTTCCACCTATGTAGCAGAAATCAGTGCCTTATAGATCAGCCATTCAGATATCAACTAGTGCCTTAGCTAAGCTTTTAATTTGTTTGTTTCTTAGAGTCTGAATCTATGACACGCACAATGTTTTTCTTCTGAGTTACCAGAGAACTCAAGTACAGGCAATACTCCTTCTTTTGGATATAAAGTAATTTTGTTCTTTTTTTTTTTTTCCTCACCTAATCCTGCAGAAAAACAGTATATCAGTGATTTTAACATTCTGCTCATGCAAATCTTCCCACCAGGTCTCAGTAATACCAGCTAGATCATAAAAGAGCAATTCCAATTCCAATTTCTCTTTTTTATTACCCAGGCTTCTAGCATTCATATGTAGGCAACTAAAGTATTTCTGTTCAAGCTTCTTAGTGCCTTGATTAATTTTATTCTTGACATCTTGATTTTGCACTAAATGAATGTTCATTTGTTTCTCCTTTACACCCTCCTTGGTAGTTGTTAGTTTAATGTCCTTTGACTGCCTGAGTCAGCTGATTCCCCACAAGTTCTATGAATTCAGATGGATAAATAGCAGTTGTACTAAAATGAACCATCATCAATAAATTCTTGCACAGTGCCTAGGGATACATAAATAATGTTTAATAGCATAAATAATAATTATGTTGTGGATAATATTTATTTTAGTAATATAAGTCAGGCACCTGGTCTAAGCTGCTCTATAGACTTTCTCTATAGTCAGTGGAAAAGGTATCTCCATTCTCCAAATTTAGAGGCAGTCTTAAAATGAAAAAAGTAATCATCTGGAATCTCTCTGCAGAGGGAAGAAGCAGCCTAGATAAAGTCTTCTCAACTGGAATGCCATCTCTCATGTTCAGGAATAGAATTCATTTGATGATTATCTGAGTCATCTGGAAGTGGTTATTTCTTTTCATTTGCTATACATTCCAGCACACTGCTGACATTCATAATTGAAGATGATTGAATTCTACCCAAATAAAAAAAAATCGATCCTAATATCTAGCACACTGCTGACATTCATAATTGAAGACGATTGAATTCTACCCAAAGAAAAAAAAATCGATCCTAATATCTGTCTGTTAATGCACAGTACTCTTTCTATCCTCAGTAATGAGTCCTTGAAAAAATTTATTTTTTTTCCAACTCATGAAGTCCTTTATGTTTGTGAGCAGCCATTGTTATCCTGCAAGACCAGCCAAACAAATGTTTTCATCTATTTTCTCTTCCTTCCTATGAAATAGGATTAATTTCCTATAGAAGGACCTCCTCTGCATGTGGAATTTTCCTTGGACCTTTAAACCGATTATTATCTTGTCATATACATTCTCATCTCTCTCCTGCCGTCTAGAATGTTTCCATATTGTCTAACCTATAGGGATAAGTTGTCACCCTCTTCATCTGGTTTCCACTATTTGTTCCGTATCAGGTGAATGGAATTCTTAGATTATCAAATTTTCCTCCTTTGTGCTTCTCTTTCTTGTTAGAAGATATGTACCAACTCTAATCTCTGCAAACCACCCACCTTTATTTTGCAACATAGCCATGTGTTTGTACAAATAAAAATCCTTTTGACTTCAGAAAAAAACTAAAATGGAGCATCAAAACCTCTTGTATGGCATATCCTCTCTTTCATTGCTGACCAGTGCAGTATGAAGTAAATGACCATACCTAGAAAATGTCATATCTAGAAGTCTTCCTATTTTTGACATTTTTCTTGCCTGTTCTTGATACAAATTGTTCTGTCTCTCAGATTTCTTTCATGTCATTTCTGTAACAATTTACCAGCTTCAAATCTTAAATAAGATTGCAAACCTGTGCTGTTGTTCACCAGGGTTATTCTGATTTTACATTTAAATCACAAAACTAACTTATTCCTCTGCTCACTACTGCTTTGTAACATTTCTTTAGGGTCTAGAGTGTAGAGAGTCGGGGACATGTACTGTGACTGAATTAAAGTTGATGATGTGATTAAAGAAGTGCTTATTACAGTCTAGTGTCATAGTAAGGAAGAATACCTGGGACTCCATTTTAGTGGCTGTAGTGGTTGACTTCATTGTGTCTATGTCAAAAATTGTGAGGGAAAAAATTATTAGGTTTTAAATGTCCTGCAACAAGACATTTAAAATGGATTCGCTTATTCTGTACCAGTTCTTAGTCAGCTGACAGCATACTGAGAAGAAACCACACTGAGACAACCACTGCTACAGGCCTTTTAACACTTTTGTAACAATTAAACAGTAGGAGTCTCCTGGAATAAAGAATTTATGAAGAAGCAAAACCTAATAATCTCTTCTGCAAACATTGAAATCCAATCTTCAGGTTCCTTCAATGCCTCAGTTTCTCCATCCATAAACCAAAAATAATTATCTCTCCAGTAAAAACTGACTGAATTATGCTGATAAGAGAATGCTGTAGGAGAACCAAGGATTATTAGCATCACTATTACTGTGACATTTATAGACTGTAATCCGCATAGTGACTCATGATACAACAGCAATTGCTTTACATAGGGTCCTGAGACTGAAAGTACGATATGATATTAAAGGCAAACGTGCAATTATAGATTGCCAACACACTAGGAAAAAAAAATTCTCACCAAACCTAGAAAAATCCTTTCTTTGCAGATAATATATGACTCTAAGTCTTCTTTTCTTCTGATAACTCAATGCTAAGGCTTTACCAGTCTCCAGGGGAAATCAAGATCCGCATTTAAATAAAGGTATTAATAACTAGAGTGAGGTTTTATTTTGCAAGGATGGTAAGTGTTGTAAGATACTTTGTGTAAGAGAGCATGTGAAATGAATACTGAATGACATTCAAAATACTCTGAAGAGTTCATTTTTGTCATTTATCACATCTTATAGAGTAAATTCTAGGTTATATTGTAGAGCGTCTAATATATGCATTATTCAGGAGTTATTGGTGGGATTCTGTTAAGGCAATTTGACTTTAGTGTGTATTGCTAGGAGTTCTCCCACAGTAAGAGGCAGCATATGTTCATTAAGGCTTGTCATCATTACATAGGAGAGAAACAGAATAAAGGCCCCCACCCTCAAAAAACAAACAAAAACCCCAAAACAGCTAAAGAAAATAAACACCCGGCACACCAACTTTATTGGTGGAAGCAAGCAGCTGTGTGATTTAGTTTTGGAATAAGTGTTTAATCTGAAATGAGAGTAACAGTCTTCTGAAGATTATGTAAAGGTTGGGTAAAGGAGTATTATGCAAATAAAAATCTGGTTCCATAGCTTTTAGTTTGAGGGACAAGAAGCAGTGATACAGGGCTATAGATTGCCGAGCAGTGGTCAGATGCCTGAACCATATGTCCATGATTAGCTTCTTTAATGGGAAATCCGCCAGAACTGTGACCCCTTTTAGATGTTAATAGGATGCACTAATTTTTAATGGGATGTACTGGAAAAATTAAAAAAAATGCCCACTGTAGGAGATCAGGTTCAAGACCACCTCAGGAACCTGATGGTATACAAGTCCATAGGATCTGATCATATGCATCTGAGAGTCATGAGACAACTGGCAGCTGAAGTGGCCATACCATATAGTCTTCATATTTGAGAAGTCATGGCAGTCTGGTGAAGTTCCCATTGACTGGAAAAGGGGAAACAGGTCAGGGGAAGGGATCCTCTCCCTCTACTCTGCTCTTGTGAGACTCCACTTGGAGTACTGTGTCCAGCTGTGGGGACCCCAACATAAGAAGGACAGGGACCTGCTGGAGTGAGTTCGGAGGAGGGCCATGAAGATGATCAGAGGACTGGAGCAGCTCTTCTATGAAGACAAGCTGAGAGTGTTGGGGTTGTTCAGCCTGAAGAAGAGAAGGGTCTGAGGAGACCTTAGAGCAGGCTTTCCAGTACCTAAAGGGAAGCTACAAGGGAGCCAGAGGGGGACTTTTTACAAGGGCATGTAGTGATAGGACAAGCAGGAAT
>NW_008651010.1:105579-112885 GCF_000695815.1 Acanthisitta chloris | reverse complement strand
GCAGGAATGGCTTTGAACTGAAAGAGAGTAGGTCTATATTAGATATTATGAAGAAATTATGAGTCTGGTGAGGCATTGGAACAGGTTGCTCAGAGAAACTGAAGTGTTCAAGGGCAGGATGGATGGGGCTTTGAGCAACCAAGACTAGTAGAAGGTGACCCTACCTATGGCTGGGGGGACTGAAACTAAATTATCTTAAAGATCCCCTCAATCTCTAATCACTCTCTGCTTCTTTGAAGTTATAATTTATATCTTTATATATAATTTCTTTACCTAATCATAGAATCAACCTGGTTGGAAAAGATCTCAAAGATCATCAAGTCCAACCCTACTGTTGTTACTAGACCATGGCACTAAATGCCACATCCAGTCTCATCTTGAAAACCTCCAGGGATGGTGAATCCACCACCTCCCTGGGCAGCCCATTCCGATGCCTGATTATTCTTTCCATAAATCTCTCTTCCTGATATCCAACCTAAACCTCCCCTGGCAGAGCTTGAGTCTGTGCCCTCTTGTCCTACTGTTGGTTACCTGGGAGAAGAGACCAACCCCCACCTGACTACAACCTCCTTTCAGGTAGTTGTAGAGGGCAATAAGGTCACCTCTGAGCCTTACTGTGCTTCACTTGGGCCTTGTCACAAATTAACAAGCTAAAAAACCAAAGTCATCTTTGCTTTTTCATAGTTCATTGATGACAGTTTTGAAGTTCCTATGACTTTTTACCCTTCTGGAACTGTAAGTATTTTTTTTTATTTTTTTTTTAAGTGGTGCTTTGAAATCATCATTTTTTAAGGTGGGCATGAAAAATGCAATTTCTGCTCTCAGACTGCATAACTCTCCTCTGTCGAACAAAAACTACTGCTAGGGATTTAATTCTCAACAAGATTGAGTCAGCATATTTCCTCCTAATTTTGCTTACAAGTAGTATTTCTGTCTGTGTGGACTGGGAAACTAAGAACTGGGAATGATCCAAAATCAAATTGTTTGTATTCTGTCAACTTACTATGCTCTTTGATTTTTCATTGTTTAAACTATATAAATCTTTTTGAAGTTTTGCTTTTTAAGACTGATTTCTCAAGACAGTGTCCAGCAGTGCAAGTATACTGAGACAACCATGCTTCATGCTGGTTTTAATCTGCTTTAGGACATACCAAAAAATTAGAGAAATAGCTGACTCAATTGCTCACTACTTCTCCTGGCTCTAGCTGGGCTGGCTTGGAGGTCAACAAGGGTCCTTTTTAAATGGGTCAAGATGCCCTGCTGGTGTTTTCACCCTCATATAGTGGTGGTTGCTCATCAGGTGAAGGACTAAGTAGATGATGGTCTTTTCTTGTAAATTTCCTCTTCCAGCTGCAGAGGTGGGTGCAGAAGCCTTCTCAGTAACACTCTCACTTGTTTCAGCTGTGGGAGTTGGCCAATAGGAATAAAATGGTGGAAATCTTCCTGTATTTCAGCTTCAAATCTCATCAGTATCAGAAACATTTGGGAACTACTGGGGTAAAAAAGAAAACATTTAAATATTCAAAGCAGGGATTTATACCACAATGTAGGAAATACATTGAGGGCAAAAACTATATTTTAAACAGAGTAATAAAATTTCTCAGTGACCTCCACCCATCAGGGTCTTGCTTAGTTGGTGTTTGTCCACAGAAGTAGAAATGGAGATACCCATAAGCTAAGGCAGATACTATTTAGTGTCTGTCTAGTATTTAGTATAGTTTAGTATTTAGTTTAGTAGATAGTAAATCTGGTTTCAGATGAGTTCATCTTATCTACCATTCGTGTTTCTCAATGAAATACTGCTCCAACACACATGAACTGCAGTCATGATGAATTCCTGGGCTTGTGTAAAACGCCAGTATATGCAGAAACAGGCCTTGTCTTTGGCCTGCCCTTGTTCTGGTAGACTTGGCTCTAGTGGAAACTAACTGCAGGTAGCAGTTATTTATTTTCTAAATTGTCTGTTATTTTGCCACTATTAAAATTGCGACAAAAATGAATTGAAGAATACTGTTGCTTTAATGGTTAAAGTAATAGCTAAAAGTAGAATTATACTTACTCATTCAAACATGAGGGGGAGGAGCTGCTGAATGTATTTGAAGCTATGTCTTTTTAAAGTTATGGTCCTTCTCTTCCCTAGTGAACCTGTAAATAAAATAGTACCATGCACCCGCAACCTTTGATGTGTAATATTCATTAATAAAACGACACAAGAAGAAAGGTCTTTGTCATATTTTTACTTTATGTTATTATACTCTCTATAGTTGTTTCTGCAGCACTTCCATTGTGAGAAAACATAATGTGCTTTTGTCAAAGTACAATGTTTCTTTGTGCTGAAAACAGATATATAGCTGTTCTCATTAAAATAAATTAAATTGTCAACTATGACTATATATCTAATTATTTAATTTGCTGGCTTTTTCTAAGAGGATGTGCTCAATGGAAATTGTATATAAATCTGAGTGAAATGCTGCTTTCCAGGTTTTCAGTATTTGATATATACTGATGCATGGCCAGGTAAAAACACTCTTTTCTTGGCTTTATTGTTCTCTTTGTTATAGCAAAGGCTCTTGATGTCAGACCCTTTGCCTGCATAAATCAACAGGACTCAGCTTTCTCTAAGGCAATTTCATTAGGAGTTTTTCCAATAAATACTACTGGTTGGAATATGTTTCTAAAATAATTTGAATAATATTTGAATATGTTCTCAACAGATTAAAAGTAGCCTAAATTTTTCCATTGAAAGACTAAATATTTATTTTTATTTTTCCTTCTTATTATGTATGTAAAAATGTTCAACAGCCAGGAATAAAAAGGCAAAGTTAAGGAGGAGGTTGGAGGAAAGAATCAAGAAAAAATGAAAAATAGGAGGAAAATATTCTGAAACACAAATAAGGAATATCTTGGGACAAAATAGGAAATAAAGATGTACCATTTCTGTAATGATAAGCTACACTGGGGCAAGAGTTCATCAGCTGAGATCTGGCCCACTGTGGTCTGCTGTCAAGTTCGATGTTTTGTTTTCTAGTATAGAGCTGGGACCGTAAGAATTGATTTTTCAAGAAAGAGGGTGGATTCTTTTGTTAGAAAAGCCAAATTCAGCAAAAAGTTCAGAAACATGCCAGTTCCAGTGAAGATTGTCCTGAGAAATATTTCCCACATCCATCGATCATTTTCAGAAAAGAGAGAGGAAACACCTACTCTGCAATATTTGGTAAATGGCATTCACTGGCATGTAGAGAACAGTTCATGCCCCTGCTTTGCCTCATTAGTGTAAGGAACTAGAATATAGTTCTCCAGAGGGGTGCACAACTTTAGTTGCTGCTGGCCTCCTCTCCCATTGTTTCTTATTCTGGAATGGATGTAGCTCTCTCCCTACTCTTGAGAAACACTATTTCTTCAATTGTGATACAAGAAAGTTTATGAAAACTTGCAAAGTAAATCTTGATGGGAAAACAATTTCCCAGGCAGCACTATGTATGTTCAAGTATGATTTACTGCTGTGGTTAGTTGTATGTCCCTACCTCAAATCAGAGCTTGCTCCCAGTAAGTGACTAATAAACCTCAGATTCTTTAGAGAAGTTCAGAGTTTTGGATATAATATGAAAATATTTCTCTCTATTGTTACTTTGTGCAATTTTGTGATGTTCTGCTAAATGCAATTTGTTCTTTATTACATTTTGGTGGCTTGTTTTTGAATGTTCATCCACATGTTTATTTTTTAAAGAGATGGCTATATATGATGGCAATTACAGTGTCAGTAAGAATAATAATCCAGCAAAGCAGAACCAATAATCATGGTGAAGAAATATGTAGGAAAGGCCAAATTAATACCAGGAAAGTGTAGTCACACTATAGTGAAAAAATACCCACTCTGGATACTGTGCTTATGACAAAAAAAGCATTAGTAACTACATGCTCACAACAAGAAAATTTCATAGTCGAAGGAAAGAAGTGCTAAATATCTACTATTACAGCAATTCATATAATTAATGAACATAATAAAATATCTGAATTAGTAATAGCAAAATAGCATATGAGGAAAACAACACTAATAGTCTTGCAGGGGAGGAGGTAGAAGCTCTGTTCCCTGAGTTATTTAAAATGGGAGAAAATGCATCATTTTAAAGAAATAGACTGTGCCACAGGCTTTTGCACCAGACTGAATGCTACGCTGTTCTTGTAAAGTCAGGCAGAAGTGGATACCGTATTTAGCAGATCCTGATGATAGTGTGACTCAGGTGCTGAATGCATAGTATCACATAGGTAAGATGGTCTTTTGAGAATATCATCAATGATTCCCAAAGGAACTGCCATCCATAAGACCTTTTCTCTTTTATTTAATCAGTGTTAATGACCAGACAGTGAAGAAAGACAAACTTTCCCAGTGACTGTGCCCATCTTAATTCTGAAATGCCCTTAAGGTGATTCTTTTGCTCCAATGACTGTACAGAGAAGGCAGAGCAACTTCAATGCATTTCTTTGAAATTATCTAAGTGCTTTATGTATCCAGCATAATTTAGAATTTGGAAGTGATTTGGGGCCCTTGACAACAGAGGAAAGGGACAGTACCTGTGGAGGCAGATGTACTATGCTTCTGTTGCTATGTGGAAATAACACAAGGAAGAAAATTGTGCATCAGATTGTGTGGGTTTACAACACACATTTTCTCTCCTTTTGTGTGATAATATATTTGATACTATTTCCTAGGGAAAAGTGGTATAGAATATTAATTTTTCACAGGTTCTCAGCGAGTATAATGAATAGCATTAGATGGGCCTTGCATACTCAAATATATGCTTACTTTGTAATATAGTCAATTTGTATTAAATTACTAGTTTTCAAAACAATTTTGTTTCAGCTTGAACTGACATTTTCAGAGTCAAGGCAATTTAAATTTAGCAACTTGACTGCACTTCTTAATTCAAGTGCACGTTTGAAAAGATTGAAAAAGCTGTTACAATAGCTTAACTCTAGCTCAACAATTTGAGAGCCAAGAGTAATGGGGAGTTGAAGTCATTCCTCTCTCAGCACAGGCTGCTAAAATACTCTGAGGATTAAATCTAGCATTTTGAAAGTATGCAAAAAATTAGAATTGATACTTTTGCTGCCTGTCCAATTTTTCAGTGAGACAACTGGACTTCCAGGCTCTTCAGTAAAAGATAAATAAGCTCTGAATGTCAGACTATGGGTAGTTTTGTTTTGTTTTGTTGTTTGGGTTTTGTTTTGTTGTTTTATTGTCTGGTGTTTTTTTAAAGCTTTAGTCAGGAGAAAATTTGAAAAGCAAAATCAACAATCCCAAACCTTTCTCTTACCTCCATGCTTTTCTGGACTGTCCTGAAAGAAGATCCTGCTTGACCAACCAGATTTCCTTCTGTGACAAAGTAACCCACTTAGCAGATGAGGGAAAGGCTGTGGATGTAGTCTATCTGGACTTCAGTAAAGCATTTGACACTGTCTCCCACAGCATCCTCCTGAAAAAACTCTGCTCATGGCTTGGATGGGTGGACACTGCCACGGGTAAAATTTGGCTGGATGGCCAGGTTCAGAGAGTTGTGGTTAATGGAGCTAAATCCAAGCAGCTACTGGTCACTAGTGGTGTTCCCCAGGGCTCAGTATTGCAGCCAGTACTATTTAACATCTTTATTGATGATCTCAGTGTGAAAATTGAGTGCACCCTCAGTAAATTTGCAGACAACATTAAGTTGGGTGGAAGTGTCGATCTGCGTGAGGGTAGGAAAGCTCTACAGAGAGACCTGATTAATGGGCTAAGGACAACTGCACGAGGTTCAATAAGACAAAGTGTCAGAATCTGAACTTGAGTTGCAACAACCCCCAGTTCTGGTTGACAGCCGACTGAATATGAAATTGGCAGTGTGTACAGGTGGCCAAGAAGACCAATGGCATCTTGGCCTGTATCAAAAATAATGTGACCAGCAGAGCTAGGGCAGTGATTGTCCTTCTGTACTCAGCACTGGTGAGGCCACAGCTTAAATACTGTGTTCAGTTTTGGGCCACTCACATCAAAATGGGCATCTGGTGAAGAGTCTAGAAAACATGAGGAGTGGCTGAGGGAACTGGGGTTGTTTAGTCTTGAGAAGAGGAGGCTCAGTGTTGACCTCATTGCTCTCTACAACTATGTGGAAGGAGGTTGTAGTGAGGTGAGTCTGGTCTCTTCTGCCATGCCTTCAGTAAGAGGACTACAGAAATGGCTTTAATCTGAGACTGCAGAGATTCAGAGCAGATATTAGAAAACAAATTTTCAATGGTATGGTGGTCGGGCATTGGAATAGATTGCCCAGTGGGATGGTGGAATCACCATCCCTGGAGGTATTTAAGAGGTGTCTGGATCTGGTGCTTGGTGATATGGTTTAGTGATTCAGGGTTGCAGTGGTAGTGCTAGGTGGATGGTTGGACATGATGATCTTAAAGGTCTCTTCCAACCTCGATAATTCTATGATTCTCTACTATGATTCTATCTGGATCACATCCAGATGGGATTTTTCTGAAGGAACTTGAGAAGAGATATATTTGAAATTGCTGTAACTCTGTGGTGTAGCATCATTAGATACCTACAGATTTCTAGAATTAAAAAAAACCCCCACATCTAGAAATGGGTTTGATAGAGTACTAGACTTAGGGAAAATCTATCAGATTACATTTTGCAGACTGTACTTCCTCCCTGCTCTGATCTGTTAAGCAGTGTTCTCAGTCACAGAATCACAGAATCATTTAGATTGGAAAAGATCTCCAGTATCATCTAGTCTTACAGAATGTCATTGTGCATGGATCTACCAAGGTAGGGGACTATGTCTTTAGGACTGATGTTAATCCATCCTCTTCACTTTCATATGTTGTAAAGCCTATCTATGTTAATTATTTTCTTTTTAAATTGAAATTTGATTTTATTTTTTCTGATTTTAAAAAAATGAAATACTGTTGTTGTTTTTTCAAAGCTACTGCTTCATGATTTTACGTTTGCATCAACCCAAATAAAGGTGAGGCATACTGATAAATGAGCTGTGAGTGACTTCAGAGTGAATTATTTATTGGCATACATGAAGTAAGACATCCTTACTAGTTTTCAGAATTCTGGCTCTTGCATCAAGATCAAAGCAAACATAATTGGAATGATGCTAACAATGCTATAAAATATAGAAAACTGAGAGATGGAGAGCCCAGTCCCTTCAGGTAGTAGCAGAACAAATCCTGAAAATAAGTGCTTTTACAGCTACCTAAAACTCAAATAGAGGAAGCTCTGCGGAATATTTTGACAGTCTGTTTATCAGAAATTCACGGTGTCTGG
>NW_008651010.1:104820-105540 GCF_000695815.1 Acanthisitta chloris | reverse complement strand
TTTAATACATTAAATATTTGCAATATATAAACATCCGTGTGGTGGCAAGAAGCTGTGCAGTTTAATAGTGTCTCACTTTCTTTTACTCTACAGTTGTGTATTTAGTATTCATCAAAAAAAAAAAAAAATAAATGGAGAATTAATTTGGAGCTATACTCATCTGAAATACCAGGTTTTGTGGACTTCTAAACTTCTGCTTTAAAATCTCAGAATTAATAATGAATTTGATTATCAAATCTTCATGAGCCATTGTCAGTGATTTTTCAGCAGATATCCCCCATGGCATGGAAGGATTTGAGTCCATATTTTTCTTTGGTGTAAATTGCAAGAAAACCTATGAAAGCTGCCCAAGGAAACATGGACTCTTACATGGACTCATGTTTCTACACACTCACTAAGGGGAAATCTGTCTTTCTGATTCTTTCAAATGTAATGCAACAGTGAATCCCATGTCATGGGTTAGGCTACGTGCTCCAGTCAAGTTCTGAATTTTTTCGTAGGATGAATTCTGAACTGTTTGCTCCTACTTCTTGGTAAGTAGACCTGCGATTCTAGGTTAAAAGAAACTGTGTTGTTCTCCTGCATGTTCCCTAAGAGGAAGGATTGGGAAATCAGGTGTATATCAGTGCTGAAGAGCACACAGAATATAACATCTGTGTATCCTTCTTGACTTCTGTGATCTTTTAAATCTTGTTCTTCATGGAATGTAAGCCAAGAAAC